>NC_056730.1:78493734-78633505 GCF_019279795.1 Protopterus annectens | reverse complement strand
GGGGAATAAGAATGTACTGGCTAACTATTCAAAAGCACACACATACACTCACTAAGTACTTCTTTAACTACAAACTATATAAAGATGTAAAGGCACACCAAAGGGAAAGATAATATTAAAGGCCTATAGAAAAAAATAAGGCCAAAAATAGAAGAAATATCTCTACCAACAAGCTACAACAAGGCCATCACTATTAAAGACCATCAAAATCTAATATTTTTTAGAAATAATTTTCTTAGAAATATCAGAAAAGAATTATACTGGCCCAAGCTGTGTAAGGAAACTCTGAACTATTGCAGCAGCATACTAGATCTGGGGTAACTCTAGGTGCATCATGGGATAGGGACTTAGCCTCAAGCTGTCTGAACACACCGAGCTTTGTAGTAGGCCGACTCACAGAGGATCGGCACCAAACTCATCTGTAAGAATGAATGGCGAGATATAACAACTTCACATCATGTTTTGTAGAACCATTATAAACATTATTGCAAATCATTAGGTCTTACTGAACCATCTTTTGTTAAAATTACTTATGGGGTTTTAAATACTATAAATACTTTCCCTTAATGAGTGCTATATTGCCTCTTCAATCCAGTGTCTTATCTTGTCTGACAGTACTGCAGCTTCTATCATATGTTTTATGCTTGCTTCTGCACTACAATCATAAAATAAATAAATAATAAAGGTAGCACAAACACTCTAGCTCTCGTACTCCTTACCTGCCCTGACCATTGGTCCAATAGTCTTTGGATCTTGTTCTGCACACACCCTTCCCCTTTTCCTAAATCAAATACAAACAACAAACATGCACACATCCAGTTTATAGACGCACACTTCTTTTTGTCTTATCTTTTCCAAACAACATAATTCTGCTAGCACATGTAGGTACTCTCTTATGGCTTACTGGACTATGCACAGCACCTTAAAGTAAGAATGTGGTCAACCTACACAACATGGAAGTCCACTCCAGATTCCCTGCGCTATAATAAAACAAAACTGCAGGGGGCAGCAGGTTACTAACTTCTGCAGAGCTAATCCCTCCCTACAGAGCATGCAGTGAGCAGAAAGACGGTTAACATTTGCCCACTCGATGTCGACAGCCTGTTCTCAAATTAAGAAATGGCAGGAGGCATCTCTCTCAAATATTCATAATTTTGCAGAATGGCTAAATAATTTTTACAGCTTCCTCATAAAATGCATGGTTTCATGAAAAAAAATCACTGAGAACAGAAGTCACTGAATAATGACAGACCTGAGTTTTAAGATTTCATATCCTTCAGAAAATGCATATTAACGTGGGCAGCCTGTTTGGTTTGGTGTGCCAGTCTCTGTCACATTCGCACAGTCTTCTTCCTGGAGTCTTCAAAAAACTTACCAACACAGTAATACTGGAAAGGAATTGCATCTTTCCCTATAATCCACTCCATACCTTGGCTAGTAGTACTACTGATGCGACCGTTGTGACGTTGACTTGTCAAATTTGTTGCACTGATGCAACAGCCTCTTTTGTTAGCTGCTGCAGTTCGGGGGGGGGGGGGGTGCAGCCATAAACAGCTTTATTAAAAAAAAAAAAAGTAATCGCACAGGCAGGAAAAAAAATTGATTTGAAGGGGCCACTCCAGAATTCATGGCACCCCATTAATTGAGCCTTAAAATCGGGAAATTCCAAGGAATTTGGTACAGCTGAGAGGTACGACTCCATTACACAGTGTTCTTTTTTATATCACTGGAGCCACAAAGCAAAATTTAGGCCTTGACACTTTATGATTTTTATCTTTTTACTAGAGTCTTGTATGAGGATGATTACATCAACTTCACCCTGTACATTTCCTGACTGTGCTAAAAGGCAATGAGAAACGAGATTCTCTGAACAAAGATGAACAGGTTTCACTACAACTGATACTTTCTCCTCTGTAAGCACATTATCATGATATACAGCAAGCGTACTTGTAATACTCTACTGCTACAGAATTATTTTGTACTATAGTTAAATTAAAACGGTAGCAAGCTATGTAATAATACAGCAGCTGATGGAAGCACTAGCAGAAGAGGAAGTGCACAGATTACTTGTTTTGGTATTTAGCATTTACATATCCAATTACTGGCGGTACAGTGCAGTGAATGGGGTCCCCCATTAACTTAAATTTTGCATTACAGATTTCCTGAAAAGGTAATGGGTCAAAAGCATTCATAACAGACATATCTTTTCTATAGTTCTCAGAATAAAACACTCTCCTGTTGTTCCAGTGACGAGGACAAATATCCTGGTGGGAACAGAGGACCACTAAATGTCAAAACATTTTAAAACTCTTTCTGAAAATAAACGCATTATACAGAGTACATAAATATGAGCATTGCGGGATCACCCAATACATTTCCCATATGTGCAATACACCTTTTCTACTGACTGCAAAATCTCTTAAAAAGCAAAGCAAGTAAGTAACCCAAGATCCAGGTACAGTAATGAAAACAAAGACTGAGCTAATAATTACACAACAGGAATAATCAAGAAAAACATAAGATGACAGTGCAGACGTCGTACTTTTAAATTATCTCCCTACACAGTAAGAATCTGGAATCACTAAAGAAAAGATGAATCTACACTTGAGGAAATATAGTACTGCACACATGTAAGGACTACAAAGTTAAATCTTCACAGCACTTGGAGGAAAAAAACTGAAATGGTGATGGAACCTTTTTTTGTCTCGTGTTCAATGTCATTTAAGCAATTAAAACAGAATTTGTAGTATTATGCAGGCTATGCATACTTAGGCCATTCAGCACAATAGTTTTATAAACATTTACAAAAACTTACATCAGCAAGCACTTTCACGAGACTCTGAGCAATACTAACATCCTGAGCTTTGGTAGGATCGAAAAATGAAATAGCCTTGCCCACATTTCCACAACGTCCTGTTCGACCAATTCGGTGAACATATTCATCTATTCCTTCAGGAAGGTCAAAATTAATAACATGCTGTACATTTTCGATATCCAGTCCTCTTGCTGCCACTGATGTAGCAACCAAAATGGGGCATTTTCCTGAACGAAAATCTCTTAGAGCTTCTTCCCTCTCTCTCTGTTCCCTGTCACTAAAGGAGAGAGAAGTCAGCAATATCCCATTAACATACATCTAACAAAAACCTAGATACCCCAAATATCTTTACTTAAAAAGCAACTAATTCAGAACTCTATGGACTGATGAACCTGCTTGCAGCACTGATACAATACAAACTACACATACTTAAAATGCAACCAGTAAATATAAGCACAGCATTTTTTTAAACAGTGTGCAGAACTACCATGGGATTTCGTTTCAATTTAAATGAACTACAAATGTGGAATGCTACAAGATATTTCTAAGATCACCCAAGTCACTTGGACAAGCTACACACAATGTACTACATCATACACAAAATTGAAATAAAAAGTTATGTACTCACCATAACATTCATTCATAGACCATTCTGTTATCTATTTTCATTGTTCAACTGTTGGGTTCAGATCTGACCCGGCCGCTTCTAAATTGTAGAATTCTTCAACTCTTGAGCCCCTCCCATTTACCCATAAAGCCCCACTAACCTAATATACCTTAGATCTACTTTGCTGTCTGCATCAGTAAAATAGCAGTGGAAAATAAAAAAACGAATGGAAACTGGAGCTCAAACAAGGAACACAGGTTCCTCCAATACTCTTCAATTTCTCCAGGAGTAGAAAAAAAGGAGGGCTAGATGGACAACATATGGAACATTATGGTGAATACGGAACTTTTTAATCTGATGTCTATGTTCATTCATTCCTCAACTGTTGGGACAGAGTCCCCAGCTACCTAAATCCTGGGAGGACTCCAAGGAAGGACATTCCGGAGCACCACCAAGCCAAAGGCTGCTCATCGCCTAGATACCAGGTCCTGCTTGTAATGAGCAACAAAGGTACGAGGATTAGCCCAGGGTGCAGCGGCACAAATATCTTTTAAGGAAGTTCTGGACAAAAAGGCTGATGTAGTTGCCATAGACCTGGTGGGGAGGGCTCTGGGTAGTTTTGGCAAAGGTAAGCCCACCTTTTGATAAAGGTAATACACTCAGCCAACCATTTGGCCGGAGGAACTTTAGATACTGGTTTGTCTAATTTTTAATCGGAAAAGGGAAAAAGAAATTATGTCTTACCATAATGTTCCATCTGAGTTGTTGATCTTCTTTCTTTCATCACTGAGGGGTTCGGTTCCGAGCCCTCAGAACAGAGTCGGCCTAATACCAAGCTCGTGCCAGCAAAAAACTCTTGAGCTAAGCTTCTACCCATAGTGCCCTTCTCTGTTACCTCAGATCGAGTCTGCCCATGTTGTACTAGTAAAGCAAAGGGCATTTCTGCGCAAATGCCCTAAGACACTACTTGGACCCAAAGTATCCCCCCAGGAGCCTTTGATGGGGGAAGGAGGGTGTGGAGTGATGAACGAAAGATCAATAACACAGATGGAACGTTATGGCAAGACATAACTTCTTTATCTGACATTAATCTTCTTTCCATTCATCACTGATGGAACAGAATCCCCAGCTACCTTGTGTTCCTTGGGCGGCCCTTATGGAAGAATGTTCTTAAGCATCACACAGCCAAAGGCAGCTCTCCCTCTGGAGACCACATCCAATCTGCAATGACTGATAAAAGTATGGGGTTTAGCCTAAGTGGCTGCTGCACAGATATCATCCATAGAAGCTCTGGAATGGAAGGCTACAGATGTTACCATAGATTTAGTAAAATGGGCTTTTAACATTCTGTGGCATAGGCTCTTTTGCAAGTGAATAAATGTAGCATATGCAGTCCATTAACCATTTTAATAAGGTGACCTTAGAGACAGAATTTCCCATTCTAGGCCCAGAGAAGGAAATGAAAAGTTGGTGAGTTTTATGTATAGCTTTGGTCCTGTCCAAATAAAATCTCAATTGTCTGTGCACATCCAAGGAATGTAGACAGTATTCCCCTTTATTATAAAGATTTGGGAAAAACACTAGCAAAAGAGTGATGGAAAAGTCAAACAACTTTGGGGAGGGAGAAAGGAAGGATTTGTCCGGAGTGATGCTCTGTCCTTGTGGAAGATTAGATTGGGCCTTTTGGTGCATAATGGCTGAAGCTCAGAAATTCGTCTGGCTGACGTGATGGCTACCAGGAAAAGGGATTTCCATGACAAGAATACGAGGTCACACTTCGCTGCAGGCTCAAATGGAGGCTGAGTCAAAGACTGGAGAACTAATGTGAGGTTCCATCGCTCTATAGGTTGTCTAACTGGAGGCCTAATGTGGGAGACCCCTTTGAGAAATGATTTACATAACCGAAGTGAGATGAAGGGAGAATCATCCAACCCATTATGATAGTTTAAGATATCCACTAAATGTACTCGTATGGTAGAAGCTGCGGCTCCATCTTCGAAGAATTTAGACAGGTACTGTAAAACTGCTATGACTGGAGCAGAGTACGGATCTATCATCTTTTTCTTTGACCAAAGAGAGAACTTTTTCCATTTGTCTAGCTATAGTCTTCTGGTGGATGGTTTATGAGCGGCCAGAATAATGTCACGAACAGATGAAGTGAGGTCATCCTGCCTGGCGATTAACGGAAGTGGAGAAACCAAGCTGTCAGCCTGAGACTGGATAGGTTCAGGTGACAACCCTTGGGGGTGAGAGATTAGGTTTGTAAGAGGGTCCAGAATCCACGGTCAACATAACAGATGAGGCTGAAGGAAGAACCAGACTTGTCGAGGCCAAAAGGGGGCTATGAGGATCATTTTGCATTCCAACCAAATAGCGTTTTTATGTATCAGAGGAATGGGGGGATAGGCATATAGCAGTCCCATGGGCCAATCGTGAATCAGAGCATCCCTCGGGGACTCCCCCTTTGGGGGGAATAAGGCAAAATAGCTGCTACATTTGTTTGACGGGGAGGCGAATAGGTCGCAAACAAGGCTCGCCCCAACGGGTGAAAATTTCTGCTGCTACGTCAGATTGAGGGACCACTTGTGAGGCAGGAGGTGAGGAGCCAATCGTCCAAATACAGAAACACCTGGAATCCTTGCAGTCTCAAATGAGCTGTAACCACTGCCATGCACTTTGTGAACACTCTGGGGGGCTGTAGAGAGTCCGAATGGCAGGGCATGAAACAGGTAATGACTGGCTCCTAGCCGGAAGCGAAGTAGACTCCTGGAGCATTTGTCCATTTTGATGTGGTAATGCGCATCCCAGAGATCTATCGAGCACATCCAATCACCTTCCCTTAGAAAAGGGAGAATGTAGTGAATCGTAACCATCCGGAATTTGGTTTGGGCAACAGACTTGCTCAAATTGCTGAAATCCAGAATGGGTCTCTAAGCCCCCTGTCTTTTTTTGGCACCAAAAATAATCTTGAGTAAAATCTGGATCAACACCGGTCTGGTGGGATTAATTGGATGAATTTTTTGATGCAGCTTGTTTATTTCTGCAGCTGCTGCTTCCCTTTGACTGGGTGGAACATTTGGAAGTTTTGCTGAAGTTGTGGATAAATGGTGAGGGAAATTGTGCAATCTCTGGTTGTGGTCTTCTGCACCCAACAATCGGTGGTTATTTAATGCCAGGCAGCTTGGTGAAGAGAAAAACGACCCCTGACTGCTTCCAGAGGAAAGCAATCGAGCCACTCCTCAGGAGCGTTGATAAGGCTGCCCAGAGAATCCCTGATTATGTTGACACCCTTTGCCTCAGTAGGGGTGTCTTCCAGAATCGTTACCCCCTCTCTGCCTCTGGGGGTATCATAGCCACATGTGGCACAAAAAAAGACGACCCAGAGATTTTTTGTGCCACATTTTGCCGCTCCTTTAGTTCTTGGAAAAGGAACGTTGAGGATTGGAAAAACGTAGACCGATGGTAGACAGGGTCTTACCGTCTTGCTCACACCTGACCAGTGTCCTTTACCTTGGGGCAAAAAAGAGAAGATGCTTCAATGGGAGCATTCAGGAAGACAGACTTGAAAGGGTCCACGAAGTCGCAAGGGTGCATCCAGGCATGGCGTCTCATAACTATGGCTGAACCTGCTCTAGCCACCCCTTTGGTTTCATGTGAGAGCAGCCTCATGGACGAATTGGAGATAGATTCCAAGGTTGTGAGCTGCGAGGCAACTTTATCCCTTACCTCGTCAGATACCCGAGTGTTGCAGAGAGTTCGGAAACCAAGTCTCTTTGGAGCCTCGTAAAATGTGCCAAGTAAAAGGACCGCATGGGCAAAGGTTGCTGAAGCCAATACTCGCTTCCCTACTCTGTGCACAGCCCGGGACACACTGTTGGGTGGGTGAATAAGTATGACTCTTCAGCGAGACCTTTTTTCATGGCCGCTGCCACCACCATAGCATCGAATGGTAAACCTCTGGACCAATGCAGGTTTTCCTCAGGGGTAGAAAGCATCTCGTCAGGTCTCAGAGGGATCGACTCACCAAGTCGGGGTTCTTCCAAGCGCTCTGTTTCACAAGTTGTACTAGCTCTTCTGCAGGTGGGGTCGCACGTGAAGTAGATGGCCAGGCACAGAAAGCCTGCAGAAACACGGACTCCTCGGAAGAAGGATTCGTGGGCTTCCAGTCACCTCTCTGTTTCAACATTTCAAGAATGTCTCCAAAGGAGACATCCTCAGGGAGTGACCATGGGGACCCTTCTCAGTCATCGAAATCCGCATCCTCCGTTAGAGACTCTTTAGGGGAGTCTATGTGCTTCCTCTTGCATCATCTCTTCTGCGGGGGCTCCTCAGTGGGGGCTTCTGAGGAGGACTCTGAAGGGGGGGCACCCTGCAACGGAGGGTCCTGCAGCTTTCCTGCCCAGTGAGGTGGCCTGTGACAGCTGTAGCTCAGGGGAGAGGTCTGAGGTTCCAATGTCCGCGGAATGCTTTCAGAAGCAACTGCCCTCTCCATAGCTCGGAAAGCAGGTCCGCACGAAAAGGGATGGGAGCCCGGAAAAGAGGACAACCTCAGAACTGAGGTCACACCCCACTCCGAACCAGCTCCAGAGGATGGAGCCCCAAACAGGATCGGTGCAGACAGGACTCCTGGCAGAGAACACGGAACAGTAGAAACACTCGGAACTGTGACACGAACAGAGGAGCCTGCAGCCCAATCACGGGGTTGAGGAAGGCTTGGTTCAGCAGGGACCGAAGGCCAAAGAGACAGTCCTGGAGCCCCAGTGAGGTCCACTACAGGAGCAAAGACAGGGGACTTCTGAAAAAGACGTTAGAGCAGAAGGCTTTGGAACCGGTATGGTCAAAGGAGGAGAGTAGGATGGGATTCGTGAAGAAGTCAACCCAAGTCCTCAGGAGAATGGGTAGGTATCCCCCTGGCTGTCAACAGCTGGTCCACAATACACACCACATCAAGTTTGGAAAGGCTCCTGGTGGATCTAGTGGATACTCCCGATAGGGAGTCAGGTCGTTTTAAGAACAGACTGTACACCTGCCCTACAAATGGGTCTCTAGATGGAGAGTACTGGGTCCAAGATGTGGAATCTACCAGCACTGATGTCTCAAGTTTGGAGACCAGAAGCAGTGGTCAAATTCGTATTTATCAGGACCGTAAAAGGGCTCGGTGCCGAAGGAGCACTCGGAGCAGACGCTGACAGTTCAGTCGTAATTACAGAGAAGGCATGCACTGTACCGAAGGAGCACTCTATGGCGAAGTCAAAGTAGTCACTGTGAGGTTGATGGTCGGTGCTGGACAGAGTATCGGTGCAGACATAGGAACAGTCATAGCTGGAGCGGAAGAGGTCGGTGCCGACGAGGCAGACTTATGCTCCAAAGATAACTTTGGCACTTTAGGTTTCATGGATTTGCCCTGGTCACCAGATGGTGAAGAGGGAACTGAGTGGGACCTTTTCTTATCCATGGAGGGTTGAGACCACCATTGCAGAAAGGGCCTCTGAAAAGGACAACTTAAGTAGACCCTTCAGAATCAACTTATTTTCGCACTTGTTCAAGGCGCGCTGACTGAAACTTTGACAAATCACACAAGGGGGTTGGCACTGAAAGATGGGGCACTCCCAAACCATAAACACAATTGTCATGGGTGTCACTATTAGGAAGTTTACCCCTGCATGAAGCACGATGTTTTAACCCCAATGTACCCTTTTTATCAGACATCATGAAATTCACACACAATCCATGCAGAACACTAGAGAAAAATTTTCAAACTCTATCATCTCTAAGTCTATCTAAATATACACAATCTACAAAATGTCAAAAAAACACAACTATTTAGTTAAAAGGGAAAAAGAGAAGAAATACCAATGATGGTATTCAAGAAATACCACAAGGGTAGGGAGAAACGGCTGTACCACCAATGGTACTTAACATGTTTACCAAACTGGTAGAAACAGGAATGAAAGGTCTAAATATAGCTGAAAGATTATAGCATTATCAATGTACACCACAAGCGAAAGGAAAAAAATACAAATTGTTCTGAGAGATATTAACAACTTTTCACTTGGATGAAAGCTCTGCTGAAACATGGCTTTATGGCTATGCGGCAAACGAGATCTGAGGTAACAGGGAGAAGGCCACTATGGGTAGAAGCTTAGCTTGAGAGTTTTTGGCAGGCACGAGCTTGGTATTAGGCCAACTTAGTTCCGAGGGCTCGGATCCGAACCCATCAGTGATGGATGGAAAGATTATCATCATCAGATCAATTGTTTGGACTTTCCAAGATCCTTGCTTCTGTGAAGGCAGAAACATAACTGCCTGTGCACATCTAACAAATGCAACAAATACTCACCTTTGTTAGAAAAATATGGAAAGTACACCAGAAGACTAATGACCCTATTAATTTTGAACTCAGAAACCACTTTTGGTAAAACGGACTGGTCCGTACAGAAACCCTATCCTTGAGAAAAACTAAATAAGGAGTTTTAGAGGACAATGCTTGAAGTTAAGACACTTCTGCAAAATATAATAGCCATTAAGAAAACAGTTTTCCAGGTCAAAAATTCTACATCAGATTTAGCCAAAGGTTCACAGGCAGGGTTGAGACAAGGCCTAAACTATGATATTTAAATCCCATGGAAAAGTATGATCCTTTAAAGGAGGTCCAAGTAAAAAGGGTCCCCACATAAACACTTTGCAAAGTTTAGAGGACTCTAAAGTAGAATTATGTACTCCCAGATGAAAAGTTGGAAATGGCTGCCAATTGTACTCTAATAGTTGAGGAATCAGCACCTTCAATGACATTTGTGGCCAAAAAGTCAAGGACATTTGAAATCTGTGCTGAAAAGGGGTATACATTTTTGCTTAAGGCCCAAATAACAAATCCTTTCCATTTACTCTTGTAAATCTTCCTGGTGGAAGCTTTATGTGACATAAAATGTGATAGATGGGGGAGAACTGCCTGGGCTGTTTAGCAATCAATGGAACTAGAGAAACCATGTGGTCAACTTCAGGCCTGTTAAGTCTTGGTGAGTCATTCTTGTCAGATGAGACAGGAGATCAGGAACTGAATCCAGAATCCATGGTGGATGCAGATGATGAAGCAGAAGGGAAACCAAATCTGACGAGGCCAATAAGGGGCAATGAGGATAATTGTAAGTTATGTATTTACCATAACTTGGTATGTGTTGTCTTTCATTCCTCCTCATGGTTGGTTTACAGATCCAACTCGGATGCATTTTTTACAGACTAGGATCCAACTCTCAAGCTCCTCCCACTTCTGAGAGTAAACTGCCCTCTGACCAACTCCCTCAGATCCAGTTTGCTGCCCAAATAGCAGATTTAATAAATAAATAAATAAATAAAAATGAAAACCAGAAGCTCAAAATCAGGAACATCAGTTCCTAAAAAGTTCTCTCCAGGTCTTCTACAGTACTGGGAAGGAAGCTGTGGAGGAATGAAAGAAGACAACACATCCCAAAAGTTATGCCAAGTACATAACTTATAAATCTATCTCTTTCATTCCTCCTCATGGTTGGGTTAGAGCCCCGAGCTATACAACTCCTGGCTGGTCTCAAGGAAGGATATGACAGAGCACTGCCAAACCAAAGAAAGCTCTGCTCCTGGAAGCTGTGTAATTTTTAATGTGTGACAAAGGTTTTTAGGTTTTATAGGTTTTTGACCAAGTAGCTGCATTACAGATATCACCTAAAGATGCCCTGGAAGAAAAGGCAGATGAGGCAAACACAGACCTAGATGAGTGGGCCTTACGAGAGTGAGGCAACTGCAATCTGTTCTTGGCATAAATCAAAGTAATAGTCGGTTATCCATTTAGCAAGAGTAACTTTGGAGAATGCCTGACCTAGGTGGCTGGCTATGAGAGCACGACAAGTAATTGGTCTGACATTTGAAAGGATTTTGTCCTATGAAGATAAAAATGTAACTGCCTATGATCAAGATGATGCAACAAGCATTCTCCATTAAAAAGTTTGGGAAGAAATCTGGCAGTTGTATAGTTTGGTTGAGGTTGGATTTTATAGCCACCTTGGGCACGAAAGAAGGATTAGTAGAGAGAGACACCATATCTATGGAAAATGATAATGGAGGCTCAGAATACAACACCTGGATCTCGGAGCTTCTCTTTGTTGAAGTGATGGCTATAAGAAAGACCAGCTTCCACGAAAAACTTTACATCACAAGCACTAGCTGGTTCAAAAGGTCTTTGGGGGTAATCCTAGTAAGACCACAGTGAGCTCCCATGGTGGGGAAGGATCTTTAACTTGAGGCCTGAGGAGGAAGATTCCTTTCAAGAATGCCTTGCACAGTTTGGAGGTTGACAGAAATTGGCTCCTTCTTTGAAAAGTGATTTAAGGAAGAGAAGGATAGCAGATATCGGCACTGAAAAGGGGGTCAATGTTCCATTTCGAGGCCCAGAAGACAAATCTCTTTCATTTGCTCCCATAGATTTTCTTTGTAGCTGTGTTTATAGGAGGCTAAAATAATATCTTGGACAGAGGAAGTCAAGCCTGGACCTTCAAACAGTCACTGGAAGTGGAGAAACCTAGCAGTCAAATTTGAGGGATATCAGACTGCGGTGAAAACCCTCTACATCAGGTGAAAAAGGAGGTCCTGCTAGGGTTCCAGTATCCATGGAGGATATTTCAGACGAGACCACAGGAACAGAAACTAAATCTGACAAGGCCAATAGGGGGCAATGAGGATTACCCAGAAATTCAGATGCTTTGGGATCAATGGTAGACCGGGATAAGCGCAGAGGAGAGTGGGAGGGCCAATCATCCAGAGTGTCCCTCGAGGACTCCCCCCGGAGGGGGGGATCAGAGCGAAGTAGTTGCTATACTTGTACTAGGGGGATGCAAACAGGTCGAAGCAGGGTTGGCCCTAGTAGCTGAAGATCAAATTTGCTATTGACTGGTTGAGGGACCACTTGTAAGGGGTCAGAATGGACTTACTGAGATTGTCTGCCCAGACGTTGGATTTCCCCAGTATGTGCATTGCAAGTAGAAAACAGTCCAAAGACATCGCCCATTCCAAAACCCTCATTACCGCTCTGCACAACATGTAAAACTGCGTTCTTCCTGGTTTGTTGATGTACCAACACCACTGACATATTGTCCATGTGAATTGCAATAGTTCCTAGAAGGAGAACATACCGAAAGGCCTGCAATGTGAGGAGGACTGTTCTTATCTCCAGAACACTGATATGCAACCAAGTCCCCATGTGGGACCACTTGCCTTGGACCATCCTTCCCTCAAAATGCCCCTCACCTCAACTGGGAAGGGTCCATGGTCACCGTGGCTGAGGGGGAAGGAAGGAGGAAAGGTCTGCCTATTGTCAGGTCATCCGACAGCAACCACCACTGAAAATGTTTTCTGCAAACCAAAGTAAATTTAATAGGAACAAGTAGAGGCTGGTAGAGAACAGACCACTGAGCAGCCAGGCTTCACTGAAGTATTCGCATAAAATACCTCGCTAGAGGGAGTAAGGAAATGGCAGCCACCATAGATCAGACAGCCTGGAGTAAAAGCCTTGCCAGTGGGGAAGACTGGTTTAAGACAGCTCGAACATGACCTCTCAAAGTGTGAACACGATGTGTGGGAAGAATGGCAATCTGGTTCACTGTGTCCAAGGAAGCTTGATAAATTATAAACTTTACCGGGTTTGGTTTTGATTTTTGTCTGGTTTATGGTGATACCTAGACGGTTGGCAAGTTTGAAGAAGTAATCCCTGGCCTGGAGTAGGTGATGCCTGGCAGGGGCAGTGAAGAGCCAGTCGTCCAGATATGGAAACACCCAGAACCCCTGCAATCTCACGTCAGCCACAACTACTGCCATGCATGTGGTAAACACCCTGGGGACTGTGGTGAGTCCAAAGGGCAGAGCATGGAATTGGAAGTGACTTCCTCCCAGCCTGAAGTGCAAATGACTTCTGGAGAGTCTATTTTGATGAGATAGTACACATCCTTTAAGTCCAGTGAGAACACCTAATTGCCCTTCCGCAGTAGTGGTAGAATGGACTGAACCATAAACATTCGGAACTTGACCTTATTTATGACCAAATTCAATTTGCTTAGATAAAAAAAGGACTGGAGGTCCCCTGCTTTCTTTATCTTCCCTCATAGTACCTTTTTTTTTTTTTAGGTAATTAAAAACTTTAAAAAGTACTTCCAACATAGCAAATCAAAACCAAGAAAATCTAAAGGTATTGCTGCTCAATGTTTGGAATCTAAACTTCACTCCCTAGAAGCTCTCTTCACCCTAGAAAATGCTGATGTTTGTGTGGTCACTGAGACATGGTTTAAAGCTTCAGAGAGCACACCAACAAGGTTATAATGCCTTCCACACATTTAGATCAGCTACTTCACAGGCAGGAACTAAAAGTGGCGGTGTCTCTACATCAAAAATAAATATACTTCAAGACTTGTCAAAACAGGACAATGCACCTGAGCTGCTCCATGTTCAAATCACCCTAAGCAAAATCCAATACCACTTCCTTGCAAGATATAGGCTTCCCCTCTATGACCCAGGAAACACATACCATGTATTTAAACTTATTAGAAACACTAACCATCCAACCCAATACCATATTCATAGGTGACAATTACCTCACTATTAACTGGGAATCTTATAAGGCACAGAAATTGCTGGATTTTGTAAATACAAACTCCCTGGACCAGATAGTCAATACATCAACCAGGGATGCAACCAAACTGGACATGGTACACACTAATATGGGAGAGTGCTGCACACCTACTGTAATGTCTTCGCTGGTATGGTCAGACCACAAAATGGTCTCCTTGGAAGTAAAAATAAAACTTAGACTCCCCCCCCCCCCCCCCAGCTAAACCTGGAATATTCAGAAACGAAGACTGACCTCCTATTAAGTGATACGATGGCAAAATGTCAAGCCCCATAAACCCTGACAACACTGTTGTCTGTTCACAAAACCCCCCATACAAGCATGTTAACAGCTGCATAAATGCCGCTGCACCCACCAGGAAGAAGTAACTCAAAAAAAAGCCACCCTGGTGGAATCACAAAATCAATAGGCTGTATAACAGAAGGAAAAAAATCATGGCAAAAATTAGAAGGTGCAGCATGCAGTAGGATAAAAACAGTCACAAACTAAACATTTCAGAGGACAAATAAGTCTACCAAAGCCAAATCTGAGGTAATTTTGGCCTCCCAGGCCAAGGACAAACACACTACTTTCTTTAGCTATGTCCGCAATCTCAAAGGCAATACACAACTGTGTGAAGAGCTCACTGTAAATGAAGCCACCTATAATGAGCCACAAGATATAGCAAACCTCCCGGCTGATAACTCAGCTCCAACTTTACTCCTCTCTCCCCCATCAACCTTGCCTCAGGAAGTACCATCAAATACAACTCTCATTACTATCACTAGGAAAAAGGTCCTTAATGCTCTAAGAACAAGAGCACTGCTTCAATGGGCTCAGACAATATCCCAGGATGCCTTCTAAATAGTATGAAACACGACCTATCAGGACCTTTGAAATTACTATTTAACTGTAGTCTCCAAATAGGCTACTTGCATTATGCATGGAAAACAGCAATAGTCATCCCTCTGCACAAAGGTGGGCCATCTACAGACACAAAGATCTCACCAGTCTTGCATGTAAAGCCATGGAAAGAATCATGGAAATGATCAGAGATATAGTAAACCTCCAGACACTGGACCCAACCCAGTCTGGTTTTGTCAAGGGCAGATAATGCCTACTCAATCTGGTGGACTTCTTTGAGAAGGTAACGAAAGCAATGGATGAGGGGAACAATAGTTCACACAGCCTACCTTGATCTGGCCAAGGCATGTGACACAATATCCCACTCGAGCATTGTTGACAAACTGAAGAGATTATGCACAAACTTGTATGTCACCTGGTAGATAGCTAACTGGCTCACAGACAAGACCCAGGAAGTTAAAATTGGGGAGTCCACCTCTAAAAACATGCCAGTCTCAAGCGGAATCCCTCAGGGATCAGTCCTTGGACTGCTCTTTTTAGTGGATTTACTTCTCTGAAGTAAAGGCTAATGTCAGTGGTCTCTGGCTGACTAAATTCGCAGATTGCAAATTAGGAGCTTTCATTCAATACCATACCGACACAAATGTTCTCCAGGACGGGCTGACACAGAAACAACTGGTGTCAAATCGATGGATTAAAACTAAATGCCAAGAAATGCATAAAGTATTCTTTGGAAGTCATCCACCCCTGGTAATGATAATATTGACAACACACCCCTTAGAGTTGACCCAATAGTCAGGGACTTGGGCACACGCAGACAATCTACCTTTGACCATCACATGTCTACAGTAGTGAGGAAATCATTCTATGTTGCGCAACTTATAAACAGAGGTATGGCAACAAAGTTATTGGTCCACTGTATTCGGCATTCATCACACCTATCAGAGAACAATGCCCCCTTTGGTAAGTACTTAACCAGGCATATCCAACAACTGGAACGTCCACAGAGGTTCCTCATTAAAAGAATAAAGGGCATACGCAAAATGTCCTATTGCAGACTACCTCAAGGCCCTATCCTTGTATTTTGTCTCCTACAGGCTTTTGAGGGAGATCTATGCCTGGCATACACGGCACTGTCAGACCCACTCTGATGGAATGCCTGCATAATCACAAAAACAGCACCAGAATTTCCCATTCTAAAGACTTAAACCTTGCCTGTGATATAAATAGGACTTGCTGGAAATAGAGGTATGTATCCCAGAGACTACCCAGTCAATGAACAGGCTCCCCCATCCAAATGGAGCAGAGTTCCTCTCTAACCCAGTTCAAGTGCACCTTTGACAACTGGATGAGGAACAGGAAATTCATCCCTGGTTTGACACTTGTGTCTCTAATGGACACAGGCAACCTGCAAATGGTTCATCTTCCAAGCCAGTGCTTGTAAGTCTTTAACTCCCAAACCCTGCTTAAACTTATCAAGGGCATCAGAACCTGTCACAGATTTGGGATGCATGGCTAGGCTTAAAAATGCCCTTGTGGTTGTTAGCCTAGTAAATGCTTAGGAACCTATGACTAAAATAAAAGATACCAAGTTCCGAATCCTTCTTATTCAGTTGGGACCTCTTGGATGACTTTTTGGCAGTAGATTTAGGATTCCTGCTACTGCGTACTCCCTCCGACTAGGTGGATCATCAGGGAGTCTTCTCGGACCTCTCTGGTGGAGGAAGAAGGGAATATAACCACCTCTGGATACAATCTTTAGCAACCATTTGTTCTAAGTTATATTGGTCCAGGCAGCAGGGTGCATACAAGAATGACCCCCCCTCCCCCGACTACAACCACAGATGACCAGTTGGGCAGTGCTTCAGGCGGCCTGATGTTGTCCAGAGAAAGGGTCCCTGAAACAGTGATTCTGCAGACTCCCGCTGCCCCTACTGCATCTCCCACTGAAACCTCCTCCTCTGCCTCTAGAGGAAGACTCCCCCCATGCTGAACTTGGGAAGATCCCCCCCCCCACAAGGTTTTTGGAACCAGGCTTTTTTCCCAGTGCACTGGTTTCTAGAAAAAGTGCTCTGAGGAGTTGAAAACATGACCCCGATGGCAGACAAGTTCTTCCCTTCCTGTTCACTGTGGGTTAGGGTCTCTGATCAATGGACCGAAAAGGGAGGCTCCATCAAACAAGGCGTTGACAAAGGACGCCATAAAAGGTTCCACGAAATCACAAAGCCTCATCCAGGCACGTCTCCTAATACCAATGCCTGAGCGGGCTGCCCATGAGGCACCACTATGGAGTGGGAGATGAGACTCATGGAAGAAATTGACAAGGATGAGAGAGTTACCAGTTGGGGGGGGGGGTCCTTTTTGAAGTCCTCTGCCAACAAGATCTCTGCCAGAGAGTTCTTTCACCGGTTCCCTCTATAATTGAGTAAAGTGTGCCAAAGTAGTTTAACGCTCTCAGTGAAAAAGTGGTTGAGGCATAAACGTGCTTACCAAACTTTACCATCACTCTGGACTCCCTGTTCTATTGGTGGACAGTTCAGCTAGCTCCTTTATGGTAACCTGCTGCCGCCACAACCATGGCATCAACTGGAATACCCTTGGTCGAATAAGGTCTGTTCTTACAGGGAGATAAAATTTATCTGGGCATTTGGGAATCTGTTCAATAAATTCTGGCACCTTCCAGGCCCGGCACGACACCAAATTCACAAGTTCGGCCGGGGGACCACCAAGGATGTAGATGGACTCGTCCCAAAAGCCTCCAAAAACTTGGACTCTCTGGAGGAAGGCGTATGGACCAACCAAACATCTCTCCCCCTCAGGATCTCTAAAATGTATGCAAAACAGACATCCTCCAGTGGTGATCCGGGGTGTCCTTCCCTTTCATCAAAATCCCTGTCCTCTGTGACGTACTCCAAAGGGGAGCCAATCTACATCCTTTTGCATGTCCTCTTACAAAGACTCTCCTCTGTGGGGTGTTCAATGGAGGCCTCGGAAAAAGAGAGAACTCCCTCTGGGGTTAGAGTTTGGAAGCAAGTCTGGACGGGCTGACTCTGGACAATTATGACCAGCTCCAGTCTCTTTCCCAAGGGGAGTTGACAGGAAAGGTCACAGCTCAGAGACCTGACCCTATGGCAAAGAAGGCCCTTTCTACAACTTGGAATGTTGAGGAGCCCTGAGAATCCCTCCCCAATTCCAATAGAGGTGAGGCTACTGAGGAAGAAAGGGCAGGAATTACCAAGCCCTGGGTTCCAAGGAGAATCGGATCCAAAGCGCTGAGTGGAAGAGATGGCTCTGACATAGTTGGAACTGAACCCCTCCCCCAGGAACTGATTGGGACATCCTGGATCAGAGACCCACTGCAATCAGACAACAGCAAAGCAGAGGAAGTCAGAGTGGTGGTCGGAGTGGAGGAAGGGTAGCTTCTCATACTCTACCCCGGCACTCTCGGTTGGCTACAACCCTGAGACTCCGATACCAAGGGGCAGATCGGAGAAGATTGAGCTTGAAGGGAAACACTTGATTCCACAGAGGATGAAGTGGAGAAGACCCGCAACTGATTTGAATCTTGAAAATCTTCCTAATCATCCTGTCCATGTCAACCTATGAAAAGCTCCTAGAAGAAGCCATTGATGGGGGCCTAGAGTGCCCAAGTGAAGGAACAGTCTATGCCCAGCTCTGCTGTAGGACCCCTAGCTATCGGATGTGTAGTCTTAGGATCTGTAGTGGAAGGAGTGGCTTCGGGAGAACTGGAGATTAGACAAAGTACTGGTCTGATCCGAAAAGTGCTTCGGATCCACCAGAGCAGATAGATCTGAGCCTGTCGGATCAGAAGGTCTTGAAGTTTTGGAAGGTGGCTCTGAAGACGCCCCCGAGGACTTGTGAGGGCACTGCTTGGAGTCGGATGACCCTGCCACATTCTTGGAAGGGGTCTGAGCCCCTTGAGAGGAACATGAAGCATGCAAGAAGCTCTTGAGAATTAACTTATTTTTGCAGTCGGCTATAGCCCTGGGATTGAAGCTCTCACAGATGGAGCATGCTGACTGCAGATGTTCAGGGCCAAGGCAACAGACAAAGCATGCACATCTGAATGCATACATTTTCAGCCACATTCAGACCACCTCTTGAAAAAGACATGTTCCCAAGCACCAAACATAACTAAAAACACTACCACAGCAAAAAGACAGAATCACTTTACAACTCAAAAAAAATTAGCTAGCGCTACATATCCAACTACTCTTTTTCATTTGTTTTTTAAACAGCAACAACAACCAAGCATCGAGAAAGTGAAAGCCTACAACCAACACCTAGGAGAGGAAAGACAAAAGGCAGGCAAAGACAAACAGTCAAGCTCTGAGAAAAAGTGAAGGCTTCTAACTTTACACTACACTGGAGGGGAGGGGAAAAAAAAGACAGCAAAAGGACAGAAAAAGCACTTACCCGAACCTGATGAAAAATATCAATCCAACTGCAAAAGACTTGACCAAAAAGCTAGAGACTCAATAACCACATCTGGCACTACTGGAGGCAAATGTGATCTGGTGGAGTTACAGAGCAGCGATTATGGGAAGTGGGAGGAGCTTGAGACTTGGATCCTAGCCTGTAAAAAATGTGGCCAAGTTAGATCAGAGGGTTGGATCCTTAACTCAACCATGAGAAGGAATGAGAAAAGATCAAATCCATGCTCTTCAATCAAGATGATTTCTATAGGAATTTTGGAAAAAGGGGTAATGGGGAATAGGCATAAAAGAAACTGGGTGGACCAAGCGTGAAGTACAGTATCACTCAGTGACTCCCCCGGTGGTGGGATTGGGGCAAAGAAAGTACAGTTTTGTACCTACCATAAATGTAGATGTTCGAGGATCCACATTGCTGCAGTCCTAACTATTGGGTAGTCCGCTGTCCAGTCGGCCCGAATACCAAAGTATATGGCTGACGTCGGTCAAGGCGCATTAGACTGACGTCAGTACGTCAGGGTACTAATGCGCATGACCGACGTCATATCCTCAGTCTTTTCTTGCCCCAGATGTCAGAAGACCCTAAAAAGACAAGGCCAATACCAAAAACTCCAAACATACCTGCACCAAAAATATGTACAATATATACAAAAGTACCAGAATATAACCTCACCTACACAACCACCCCTAAACACAGAGGGGAAGGAGGGAGGGTAAATTGGACTGCAGCAATGTGGATCCTCGAACATCTACATTTATGGTAGGTACAAAACTGTACTATGTTCTTCATTCCACACTGCTGCAGTCCTAACTATTGGGTAGAATCCCAAAGCAGAGGTAAGGGAGGCTGGCAAATCATAAGGAAACAGGAGCTGACAACATGCCTTGCAAAATAGCTGTGGCAAAACCAGCCCTAGACTTAGAGTAGAGAGGAAGGTGATAATGCTTAGAGAAAGTATGCACTGAACTCCAAGTAGCTGCCTCCAAAATATCCTTAGTTGCCACCCCCCTTAGAAATGCTGTTGAAGTGGCAGTAGCCCTAGTGGAATGAGGCCTAATCCCAGCTGGAACCTCCTTGCCATGATGGGAATAACAAAATGCAATGCAAAACCCAATCCACCTAGAAATAGTTTGTTTTGACACAGGCTTGCCCTGAACTCAAAGCAAAAGAAACAAACAACTGCTGAGACTGCCTAAAATCCTTAGTCCTGCTTAAATAATAACGCAACTGCCTGTGTACATCTAAAGTGTGCAAAATCTTTTCCCCTTTATTTTGGGGATCTGCATAAAAGTAGGCAAATGAATAGTTTGGTTTAAAGCCACACTAGAAACCACCTTAGGCATAAAGGAAGGATTAGTACGTAATGATACCCTATCCTTATGAAAAATCAAAAAAGGCTCAACCGCCATAAGGGCCTGCAACTCAGAAACCCTTCTTGCAGAAGTAATGGCCAACAAAAAGCAGTCTTCCATGACAAGTATTTCAAGTCAGCAGTAGCCGCAGGCTCAAAAGGTTGTAGAGTAAGTTTCTCCAACACAAAATTGAGATCCCAAGCAGGAGTAGGAGCTCTACGTGGGGGTCTTATATTCTTTGCCCTCTAAGAAATTGCTTGAACAAAGGATGCGAAAACAATGGTGGATCACAATCATAGTGAGCTGAAATTGCTGCAGCATGAATCTTAATGGAAGAGAAAGACAAACCTTTGTCCAATAACTCAGTAAGATATTGAAGAGCCACACTCAAATTAGGCTCAGAAATCTCCAAATTGTTTGCTGCACTCCAAAATAAAAATCTCTTCCATTTTTCTGAGTACACCTTCCTTGTACTAGGTCTTCTGGCTTCCATAATCACATTTAAAACTTGTTGAGGAAGTTGAGACCTGCCGTGTTTCAAAACAGAATATGCCAGGCTGTTAGATGAAGAGAGTGGAGCTTGACATTGAGCAGGTGACCGTCCCTCTGAGACAACAGGTGTGGAATCAAAGGTAAAGGCCATGGAGGTTTCCTTACCAGACTCCTCAGTAATGGGTACCAGTGTTGCAGAGGCCAATCTGGAGCTATTAAAATCATCCTTGGCTTGTCTTGTCTGACCTTTAGGAGCACCTTTGGGAGAAGAGGCAGAGGTGGAAAGGCATACACATGAAGATTTTTCCAACTGAAAGAAAGAGCATCCACTTTCCAAGCTGTGTGATGAAACCTCTTTGTGCAAAACTTTGGCAGCTGGTGGTTTAGTGGAGAAGCGAACAGATCTATGTCTGGAGTTCCCCATGACACTGTCAATTTGTGAAATACATGAAGATTCAGTTTCCACTCGTGGGGATCCATGATTTGTCTGCTTAACACATCTGCTAAGGAGTTCTGTGCTCCTGGCAGAAACCTTGCCTGAAGAGTTAGTTGCAAGCTGAGCGCAGTCTCCCATAAAATCATTGCTTGCCTGCACAACGGGTAAGAATGTGTTCCCCCTTGTTTGTTGATGTACCACATGACAGTTGTGTTGTCTGTTAGAATCAACACCTGCCCTGGAAGAAGTAACTTCTTGAAAGCCATTAATGCAAACTGGACTGCTAACATCTCTTTCATGTTGATATGTAGATGCTGTAGTCTGGCAGGCCACTTGTCTTGTATCCACTTTCCATTTAGATGAGCTCCCCAAGCAATGTCTGAGGCATCTGTCGTTAGAATCTGACTCGCCTCTGGCCGGGTCACAGAGAGTCCCTTGTTTAGGTGACATTCCTGAGCCCACCACAAAAATTCCTTTTGAATGCAAGGTATTATTTGAATGACAGTGTCCAATTCCTGGCAGTGCTGTGTCCATACATTTTTGAGATACCATTGCAGCTTCCTCATATGCAGTTTGGCATTGGGAAGCACCAGAATACAAGATGCCATGAACCCTAAGGCTTGAAGGACTGTCCTTGCAGTCAGCCCGGACTGAAGAGATAGGTGATGAAAGTAACTGGAAAGATTCTTTTGTTTGTCCGGGGTTAAAAAGGCCATCTGGGCTGCTGTATTCAGTCTCACACCCAGAAAGCACATATCTTGAGAGGGTACTAGACTGGACTTTATTTCGTTCACAGAATACCCTAGGCATCTTAGCACTGCTATCACATATTCCAAATGCTGTAAAAGGTCTTCCTTTTCTTGAGCCAGAATCAGGCAGTCGTCCAAGTAAGGATAGATTTGAATTCCTTTTAGTCTGAAGTAAGCTATCACTGGAGCCAGAACCTTTGTGAATACTCTGGGCGCAGTAGATAAGCCAAAGGGCAATGCAGAGAACTGATGATGAGAATTTCCAGCTCGAAAATGCAGATACTTCCTGCAACTTAGTCTGATAGGCACATGAAGGTAAGCTTCCTTGAGATCTAAAGTTACCATCCAGTGATCTTTGCCCAGCAGAGGTAAAAGCTGTTGTAACGTCAACATTTTGAACTTGGGAATGTCCAGATAAGTGTTGAGGATAGATAAATCCAAAATTGGTCTCCACGTGTTCCCCTTCTTCGGTACTAGGAACAGGCGAGAATAAAATCCTAGGCCCCTTTCTGGCACAGGAACTGGCTGAATGGCCCCTATTTGGAGCAACAGAGAAATTTGCTTGTGAGCCTCTTGTCTTTGTAGAGGAGGAATGTCTGGCATGCCTTTGAAAGGAGGCAAGGTATGGAAATAAAACCTGTAACCGTGGTGAATGATATCCAGAACCCATCTGTCTTGGGTAATTAAATCCCAATTTTCTTTGAAAAGAGACAGCCGTCTTCCCAAAGGTGCTGCCAGGCGAGAATGTACTGGCAGCTGAAAAGGCAGGTCATTGGGTCTGTTTACGAAAGGACTGACCCCTGCCCTCACCAGAAGTCTGAGCAGGTGAACTCCCTGTTCTAGGCCTAAAAGAACCTTGAGCTCTGCCCCTACCACGTCTAGACCTACCCCTAGACTGGGAATCATAAGCAGGATATGTCCATCCCTTAGTAGGCCAATTTCTACTAAACTTTGGAGGCTGCACCTGCAAAAAATCCTTAACAGTTTGCATAGACTTAGCCTTGTCCTCCATTTTCTTTAAAACTGCTTCCACAGGCGAACCAAACAACACATCAGACTGTAAAGGAGCATCCAAAATCCTTGTCTTAACATGCTCAGCTAAATTCTGATCTCTCAACCAGGCGTGCCTACGAAGAACAGAACCAGTGGCAGCCACCCTCGAGGAGGCCTGCACAGCATCAAAACCACACTGCAAGGAATGCTTACCCACCTGTTCAGACACATGAACTAAATCCTGCAACTCTTTACACTCAATACCTTCAGCCAGAGCATCCACCTTAGACTTCAATTGTGAAAGGAGATAATTCTGATATTTTAACATGTGAAACTGACAATTCAACGCCCTCATGGCTAAAGTGGAAGAAGTATACACTTTCTTTCCCCATCTATCCAAAGCCCTTGCCTCTTTATCAGGAGGAACAGGATTCTTAACAACAGAAGCCTTCACACCTTTAGGCCCCTGAGAGACAGTTTCGGGTCTGCCCTAGGACTCTTAAAAGATACTTATGAGCCTCAGGCACCCTATAGTACCTATCCGGTTTAACTGGGGCAGGAGGCAAAGAATCAGGATTCAGGGAAGCCTCTGCAAAACATCTTCTACCACATTCAGAACAGGAGGTATAGCTAAAGGCCTATGCTGGGGTAAAACAAGAATTCCCTAAGCCTCTTCCTGGAATCAGAGAAATCTTGACCTTCCCATTTAAAATGCTCCCTCATGGAATGCAGAGTCTCTGAAAATGAAAAATCCTCAGGAGGTGAAGCTGAAGGAGTAGAATCATCCACATCAGAATCAGAATAAGGAGGATACTCCTGCAAGTCTTCAGCCGAAGACTCAGAAGCCTCCGAACATTGCTCAAAACTCTCAAACTCAGGTTCCACCCTAGGCCTCTTATCAGGAGGGGGCATAGAACCTCTAATCATAGTAATCAAATCCTCTGCCATTTTTAGCATATGCTTCTTAGGCAAAGACCCGGACACACTCGGAGAAACCCCCACTGAAGCTAAACTAGGCCTGCCTCTTAAAGAAGCCTTGGAAACAGAAGGGGAGGCCCTAACCACCTTAGGAAGAGGGGAAAGAACAGCCACCTGAGAAGCCCCTTCAGCCTGGCCTACTTCCTGAGAGGACACATCCTGTAACAGTAAAGTCTCTCCCTGAGACTCCAAAGAAACTCCTGGCAAAACCTCCGGCTCCACTGAGCCTTCTAAAGAACCGCCGTCCGGGACTGTCGGTTCCTCCACTCTAGGCTTTGCTGCTTTGTCCTTGCGCTTTTGGCGAAGCGCCGGAGCATCCGGCGGCATTTTATAATTACAACGCTTCCCAAAACTAACCTGGCACAGTCTAACCTTCTCTTAATAGTGCGTTTGTTAAATCTAGCACAAGAGCGGCATCCAACAACGTCGTGCTCAGACCCTAAACAAGGTATACACAAAGTATGGTAATCCCTATGAGGTATCTGTTTCCCACAAGAAATACAGTTATTCACTTTTTCTGACATCCGGTTAAATACTGAGGCAAGAAAAAACCAAAATATTCCCAACGGGTACTTAGCCAACTTTGATTCGGTCTGAAACTCTGACTTCAGAAACTTTCAGAACGCCAACCTGCACTCGCAAAACTGCTTCTGCATCGGACCATGCGGCAAAAAAGACTGAGGATATGACGTCGGTCATGCGCATTAGTACCCTGACGTACTGACGTCAGTCTAATGCGCCTTGACCGACGTCAGCCATATACTTTGGTATTCGGGCCGACTGGACAGCGGACTACCCAATAGTTAGGACTGCAGCAATGTGGAATGAAGAACATCTTGCTGCTTTTGTTGAGGGTAGAGGCCAATGGAACGCAGCATGGTTGATCCCACTGATGGAATATTCTCTCTCAGCCAAGTTGATATGCAGACCACTCATGAGGCATCAGAGTGGACCTGCTTAACTTGTCTGCAATCCTGTTGGATTTCCCCGGGATGTGTGCTGTGACTGGAAGACATCACTCATTGCCATACTCACAGCTTCTCGACAAAGAGGGCAAGATCTAGTTCATCCCAGTTTGTTGATGTACGAGACTACTGATGTATTGTCTGTCTGGATCACAACGGTCTTGAAAGGCCTGCAACACTAGGACAACTCATCTCCAGGACACTGATATTCCTCTTGGCCTCTTTGAGAGGCCATGTGCCTTGGACTGTCCTTCCCAGTAAATGCCCAATGAGCAGAGGGGTGTCCTGGGTCACTGTGGCCTTAGGTTGAGGGAGGACAAAAGGAAGGCTTTTGTGGAGCTGATTGGAGTCCATCAAAGAAGGTAATTCTTGCATGCTTGAATAATTTTGACTGGCATGGATAATGGGAGTTTGAGAATAGACCATCAAGTGGCGAGTACCCACTGAAGTATTCGCAGCCTGGTAAGTGGTACAAGGATGACTGCCTCTGCCACGGATCCCAAGGCTTGAAGTATCAGATGTACTACAAGGGAAGAATTTTGTATTTTCTTGACCTGGAATTTAATGGTTTCAATTTCAGATAGAGGAAGAGAAGCTATTTGGGTGGTTTTATCTAGATGAGCAACAATGAATTCCAAAATCTGAGTCATCATGAGTTGAGATTTTTTGCAACTGACCAATATTCCCAGATGGGAGCATAGATGGAGTAAATAGTGCGTTGCTTGAATCACCTGATGACTGGTTATTACAGCAGTCAGGAGCCAGTTGAAACACTTGGAATCCCAGGAGTCTCAGGTGAGCTGCTATGACTGTCATGCATTTGGTGAACACCCTGGGGGCTGTGGTGAGACCAAAGGGCAGTACTCTGAACTGATGAGTGGCTCCCAGATGGAAGTGCAAGTATCTTCTGGAGCAACTGTTTAATTTTATGTAATAGTACAAATCTTAAAGATTTACTGAGCACATCCCATTGTCCTTGTTCAGAAATGTCGGAATAGACTGAACAGTTACCATCCGAAACTTTGTATACTGAACAGATAGATTTAGTTTGCTGAAATCTAAAATTGGTCACAAGTCCCCCTGTCTTTTTTGTCACCAAAAAGAATCCTAAAGTTCAGGCCAGTCTCTGGTCTGGGGTCATCTCTTGGATGACACCTAGCAGCTTTAGTCACTCGAGAAGGCGCTTCCCTCTGACTCTGTGAAACATTGGGAATTTTCTTCTGAACTGTTGGAGAGGACTGGGAAAAGGGCATAACCTCAGGATATCATCCTCTGCAGCCGTAACTTTTTTTGTTACATCTAACCAGACTCTCTGGTGCAGGGCAGATGACCCCTGACTGCCTCCAGAGATGGACAGTCTGGCCTCTGCTCAGGAGCGCAGACAGGATGTCAGAGAAAGCATCTCTAGATCCCTGGTTATGTCAGCCATCTCGGCCATGGGAACAGAATCTTCCATTTATGTACCCCCCCCCCCCCGAACCTGGGGGAACCATCTCCACGTGGTTCTTCAAACAGACCCTGGGACTTCTTTACCCACATCTTTCTGCCACCTCACAGATTCCTAGAAAAGGACCTTTGAGGGGTAAAGAAAATGTATGCCCATAGCAAACAGGGTATTGCACTCTAGGTGCGAAGAAAGGGTGCCTTTTACCTTGGGGCCAAACAATGAGGTCCCATCAAGGGATGCACTGAAGAGAGATTTAAATGGTTCTACAAAATCACACAAGAGCATCCAAGCACATGTCCTAATGGAAATGCCTGAACCCACTACCTGCGAGGTACCTTCAAGTAGCATGACAGATTGACCTCATGGACAAATTAGATATAGACTGAAGGGTAGTCAACTGCAAGGAAATGGTATTCCCTTCTTTGGGGAATATGGTCCCAGAAAGAGATTTGATAAAATGTGCCAAATAATTCAGTGACCTTAAAAAGAAGGTTGCTGATGTACAGACACTTTCCAAAGCTGTCCAGTGCCCTGGAGTCCCTGTTGGAAGTCATGGACAGAGGAACTCTGTCCTAGTAGTTTATTTCTTGCGGCTGCTGCAACCATGGCATCAATGGAAACTCCTTTACTCCAGTGGAGACCATCTCTTCGGGATGCAAGGATTTTGTGTGGTCTATTGGGAATAGGCTCGACAGTGCCCAGTTTCCTCTACACCCGCCAAGAGCAAAGATCTATACATTCATTGGCGGCAAAATTACCCAGGAGGTAGATGGGCCAAATCTGAAAGCCTACAAAAGCACAGATTCATCTTAGCAAGGGTTATCAGGACACCAACCACCACTTTGCGTAAGGAGTTCCAAGATGTTTCCAAAAGAGACATCAGGTGGCAGATCTGAGGAACCCTTCTCATCAAAATCAGTCTCTTCAATGACAGACTCTTGTAGGGAACTCAGTGCCCCCTCTTGCAAATTCTATTCTGAGGAACCTGCTCTGTGGGATGTTCCAGGAAGGTATCGGAAGAGATTATGGATGCCCTGATGGGTGGACTTGAGGCTAGCTTGGACTGGCTGCCCAGTGGAAGGGGTGAATGAAGTGTTCAGGATGTAAAACCAAATGAGATGAAGTCTGATCCAAGGAGGACAGGGCTGTCTGATCTCTAGGCACAGAGAAGATGCTCTCCACTACCTCGAAAGTAGAGCACTTAGGGGAAGCAGAAACTGACAGATCTGACAAAAGAACCCCTCAGATCTTTGGCTCTCCATGTCCCATAGGAAATGCACCTGAGGAGGAAGTCAGAACAGAGCTAACACCAATGCTTCGAGGGGGAGTCACTGGTCCGGCAGTTTCAGTGTCAACTCCAACACCCCAGAACTGGCATTGACATTTCGGCTCCAAGAATCCATTGGCCTCCAGGTACTCACAGTGCTGGACAACTCACAGAAGCCAAAGAAACAGTGATCTTTGGACATGAGGAAGATGCCCCCAAGGATTTTGAATCTAATGGCTGTAAAACTGAAGGACAGATCGGAAGAGATTTTAAAGATGGTGTGGATCTATGAAGGCTCTCAGGACCTGACTGGGTTGGAGCAGAGAGAATTCCAATTTGAATTTGCATCCTGAGGAACTCTGTCATCATCCTATACACATCTGCTTCTGAGAGGCTTCTGGAAGAACGGAGAGAGGAAGCCACTGAAGAAGGCCTAGAATGCCTTCTGGGCGACTGTTCAAGGAACGGAGATGGTAATCTGGATGGGATAGGTTCTGAAAGTAAAGGTGGAGTATGGATCCAAGGGTTCTTCAACTCTAGGCTCCGGATTCAAAATAGATCTGACTTTCAAAAGTTTAGATGGTGGTTCCGATGAAGAAGCCAAAGTTTATGCCGAAGTACAAAGATGATCACAGGATCTTTTGTGCAAATCCTTAGCAAGAGTCACCCTTCTTGTCCAGTTTTTTAGGGGGGCTGAGCCCCGGCAACTGGAGTAGAGTGTTTGGAAGGAATAAGACGACTAAGGATAAGTTTATTCTTCATATCAATCAAAGTTCAGGAGTTGAAATATCACCATCTACGTCTAGGTCTATGGGACCTAGACAGTACACACACATTCTGTGTGGGCATCCGAATTTGGGATCTTCTGCTCACAATACATGCATTTTTTGAAACCAGACAGTTTGTTAGATATGTTGAAAAGTTGAAGACAGACAACTCACTAAAAGAAAAAAACTCAAAATAAAGGATTTTTTTTAAAGAAATGAGAAAAGGAAAGGATTACCAACAATGGTGATAAGGTACTACAATAAGTACAGAAAGGGAAAACAGACTAGCAACAGTGGTATTTAGTACAAGAAAGAAGGTGTAGTATGCAAAATTTACAAGGGTAAAAAGAAGGAAAGAGAAATAACTACAAGAGAAAGAATAAATAAAGTTAAATTCACGTGAAAGTGGAAACTATTGGTTAAACACCATCTAAAACTCCCAATCTACATCTGTTGGCAATGGCGGCAAACGAGATCCACGGTATGTTAGGTTGGTTGGCATTATGGGCAAAAGTGAGGAGCTCGAGAGCTCAAAATTCTATGATCTGGAAGCAGCAGCAGAGTTAGATCTGAGGGTTGAATCTGAAACAAACATTTGAGGAATGAATGAAAATGGACGTCAGATCAGCAAATTTTGATGGTATGGTAACTGTACAAGACAGCATAAAAGTATGAGTCATAAAAACATTACACACTTGCATGAGTCTAAGTGAGTTGAACAGTGTACAAAACACAACCAAAGCATTTTAGTACAGAATCAAACAGAGGCAAGAGGTAGCTTGCTAGGTGTTGCTGTTGCATTTTTAACAGTTACATAACATAGCACTATGTTAATTATCAAGGCCTAAACCCAACAGATACTAAAATAACAGAATTGCCAGCAATAAGAATTGTGAAGTCAAGTATTTGTTTAAGCCAAATTACGGCTAGAGAATGTTAGTATTAATTTTGCTGGGGAATGCATTCCTGGAAGAAAAACATTAGACAAGGCCCTTTTTTGAAACAAGGGCTGCAAAGTAAAGTCTATAATTTCAACCCTCCCAGGAAAAGTTATTTACATTTATCTAGATGGTGAAGGTAAATATGGACTGATTAGCCCCACCCCAACACACTTAAAAACAGAAAATGAATGATTAAAAAGTAAACCAAAGAGGAAATATTGTGAAGTACACAAAAACAACAACACAGAAGTATAAAGTACACAGCATACAGTGATGCAACATCTCTGACAAGCACCTGCATTCAGGTTACTTAGATACTGCTTTGATAACATCTAGTCATTGTATGAAGACAGTAGTCTAGGAATGTATAAATAATGGAGTTCTTTATAAATCCCAGCTCAGCCTAAACCGTAGAGGAACAGATACTTTAACACAAAGTCTGCAGAAAACAACATGTGGTGGCAAAAAGCATAATAAGGAGGATTTCAAAATGAAAAACTGGACAGAAGAGGCTGGCAGTAAGTGATCTGTGCCAGCTCATTCATTCTCTGGGGGGAGAGGACGGGAGAGCTCAGTCTGTCATTTCACCACCAGCAAGAGGAGGCATGTAGCCAACAAAAGTGCAAACACCAGGGGGAGGAGACCTGGTGCTGCTAAGCCAGTGATGGCAGACATCAGCATGAGTGTGGCAGCATGCACATAAAAAGGTGAGGGCACAGCAAACCATCATGGTGAGGGGACTGCCCACTTCAATTACCCAAGGTTAGTGACAGGGACAAACACACAGATTGCAATGCTATATTGCAAGTAAAGGCCCAAAGCTACTCCATGGCTGCCTTGACACCACCTCTGGCCATTTACGGTCACAGTTCCAGGTAAAAAACAATGTTCTTTAAAACTGAAAGGAGACTGCTCAATTGTTAGCTGGAAAGGAGAGAAAGAAAAAAAACACACCAAAGTACAAACATCAGCTGGATATTGGCACCAAAACCCTCCTTAAATTTTGCAGAATACATACAACCAGTTTTTCTGGAAATTTATCTGTAGTTTCCACATGCAGACTTAGAATGCAAACAGAATGTCTAGTGACTCAAGCAAGCACAGAACAAATGGAAAACACTTCTCTGCAAGATATGCATGACCCTATGTAAGAGAGTATGAATACATAACACAAAACTGGTACAAAAAAATGTTAGTAAGGCAGCTTTAATCAAGACAGGTTGTCGAAACAGGGTCCATAACTTCTGGAAAAGGATGAGAAACACAATCATTGTGTGTCTAAAGGAAAAGTCATGTGTAAGGCAAAAGAGCGAGGAGGCTGAAAAAACAAGCAAACATGGTTATGCAAGTAAACTTACTATAGCAATACATCTTCAAATGATCCTTGCTGGAGTAGCCTAAGCTATACTGGCTGTATTTTGTACAGGATACGACAGTTGTCCAGCTTCCAGAGCTTTCAGTGAACCTTACATATGCCAAAACAGTCAGCTCGAGAGGAGGAGGGTAAAATCCTGATGGGACAATGCCAGGAATACAGCAATAAAAAGTCCACATCCCTGCATAAAAATATACAAAAGGTGGGATGGAGGGAGGAAACAGCTACAGCAGCAGTGATCAACATCTGCTGTTATAGTAAGTTTACTTAAAAGAGCTGTGCAATGTTCTTCATAAACATCACTGTCTGCAGTAGCTTAAGCTATATGGACAGATTACATCTTAAACTACTGGGAAAAGGATGAGTTTCCAATAACCCCAGGAGAATGGTCTTAGCAAAGCATGTACACATCATCTGTAGAAAGAATCTAGTTTATAGTATGCACAGAAGACCAAGTTGCTGCTTCTAAAATACTTCTAGATCCAACCCTTTCCAGAAGGCCACACAAAGCCAAGGCCCAGGCAGAGTGAGCCTTGATCCTGCCTAGAATTGTTTTAATTTGAGGGGTATAACAAAAAGTAATAAAGCATAAGACAACCATTTTGAAGTAGTCTGTTTTGATACAGGTTTGTCCTTTTTTTCCCCTTAAGAACTGATCAAAGTTCTTCAAGGTTTTCTTCAGTCACGATGGTACCAGAGTTGTCTGCGGACACCCACTGTATGGAGAATCCTTTCTCCCTTATTTTTAGATTCTGGAAAGAATTGGGGGAAGGGTAGCTAGGATTAAGATAAACTCAGATACCACTTTAGTCATAAACAAAGTTAGTTTTTAAGGAAACCATATCTTTGAGGAAAAGGAGATACAGTTCACCTACCATGGAAGCATGTGACTTACTTACTCTTCTTGCAGAGGTTAGAACAATTACTACGATAGTTTTCCATGACGGAACTTCAAGTCAGCCTGATGAATTGGTTCAAATGGAGGAATAGTTTTTTTTTTTTAAACACAAAATTAAGGGAGAAGACATCTTAATTTCTAAGGGACTTCCTATTCAACACCTCATTCAAAAACATTTTCACACGAGGTTGCACTAAAAGATGGGGGATCCATTGGCAGACGTGCTGAAAAGGCAGAGGAGTGAACCTTAATTAAGGAGCAAGAGAAGATACAAGATATTAACTCACAAAATTGTTAGAGAAACACTGGCCCTAAATGGGTGCAGGTTCTTTTGTTGGCACCAAGCATAAAACCTTTTCAACTTGCTTATTTATGATTTTCTAGTAAGCTTTTTTGCCTCCATTAATAACTAATGCACATCCTAAGGAAAAAAAAAATACTTAAAAGGAATTAACATTCTATCATCCAGGCAGTCAGTTGTACTTGTCTGGAGGGTAGGGATGTATTGAATACCTCTAACCTTGTGCAAATAAAACCTGTCTGCGAGCAAGTTTGTGGTAAACGAAAGGGTACTGCCTGAACCAGAAAGGATTCACTACAATTATCTTTAGTGTTATCCTCAATTTTCTGAATGATCCTGGACATTGGCAGAAAGGAGTGGGAAAAGCATACAAGAACAGTTCTGCATCTGGAAAATAAAATTCATCCATATCCAGGCCCTCTTGCATGGCGTTCTGGAGCAGAATTTTGCCAAAATGATTGTTGTGAATGAAGATCTAGATCTATTTGTGGAGTTCCAAGCATTACAGATGTCGTGAGACCCAGAATTGTGTGAAATTCACGATGAGATGGCAGTCTGAATGGAAAAATTCAGGAACAGATCTAATACAAATCTATTTTTTTTCCTGTTGAAGAAAAGCTCTTTGAACTGAGATGTTCAGGAGACTCTACAGGAAAACAATTTTGTGAAAGCAGAGTTCTGGAAGTTGTCTTAGAATTGGAATCCTAGCCTGTGTAGGAGGTCCCTTACCAAACAGCGATTCCAGACACTAAATAAGCAAGCTGCCTAAATATGGAAAATTGTGAATATTTTGCATTCTGCAATAGGCTATCACAGGTGCCAGACACTTTCTAAACACTCCTGGAGTAGCAGAGTGACCAAAGAGTAACAGAAAACTGGTAATCTTATCCAAACAAAACACCTACAACAACTGGAGAAGCCACAGAAATACCTCACAAAGAGGATTACTGGCTAAGCTATGTCAAACCCACAGCTGTTGGACATACTCCACTTAAAGAAATCCCAATCCCTCTGAGCTACACACTGTAGGGACCTAAACCTTGTCACCACAATAAAAACAGAACATGCTGGAGGGATAGATTCCTGTCCCAGAAACTTCCCATACTCTGGGAACAGACTACCTATGTTAAACAGATCTCCTCATTAGCATGCCAAGAAAAATCTTGACGACTGGATGGGAAATAGGAAATTCACCCCGGGGATCACTTCTGTGGCTCTGCTCGACAGGGGCACAGGAAAATAATTTTCTTGGGTGGCAAAAGCCAGGGTACCTTTTTGGCAAGACTTATATAGGCCCTAGGGCCAATAGCCTAATACCTACCTATGAACACAGAAAACTAAGAAATGGCTAAAATCTGGATCTATAGGTTAGGTACGTGACTATATGAACTGTTTAAAAGTAAGATTAAAAACACTCAAGAATAAGGGGCAAGAAATTGTGGAGAGACCGCACATTTTGAACTTTGGTACCATCACACACAAATTCAGAAAGAAAAGCTCCAGCACTGGTCACCAAGGATCTTTGGCATCAGAAAAGATCCTGGAATAAAACCCTCTCCCTGAGGAGGAGGGGGACAGCTTCTATAACCAAGAGCAAGCATATGTTGAACAACAAGAGGGTCTGATCTAGGGGGTAAGGAGAAATTCCCCAAAAGAGAGGGATAGACTCACAGATGCCATCAGTAACCATGACAGATTACTCTTAGAACCACATGTCTGAAACTGTTGCCAGAGAGAACTGGAGGTTCACGTACTGAAAGATTAAAGGGCTGCCGGGGGGGGGGGGTATTCCATATAACAAATTATACTTTGGGGGTTCCTTTTCTAGCCTCCCCATCATTGCTTAACACAAGTTTGCTTACCATCTGCTTGCTGGTTCTGCTTATTTTGCTTCTTAAAGAAAGCTGTAGAGGGAATCACTGAATCCCTTAGCAAATGGAGATGGAAGACTGAAAATGTTAGATCTCTAGAATCGAACTTTCCGCTCTCATCACAAGCATTACTGACCTCTGCAGCAGAAGGTCCAAAAGCTGTGTCTATATTCAAGGAATAATTCAAATTTTCATTTCTGACATCCCCTTGAATGTTTATAGAATACAGCCAGGCAAGCCTCTTAACAGTTCCAGTGGTAGCATCCCTAGAGGTGACCTAAGCAAAATCATATGAACACTTCAAAAATATAGTCAAGCAGACACTTGAGACACAGAACAAACCAAGTTACAGAAAGCAGATTGTCCCTTAAAAGAGGAAACAGATGCTAACAGTCCTCATACTCACAACAGAGTATAAACTTCGAAATATGACCCCGAAGGTTGAAAATTCTAAAAACAAGTGCTGCAGAAGTACACAACCCCAAATTTATCGAAAAGCCTATCCATCGTTGCCAAAAGGCAAGGAGTTAGTATTAAATGTTTAGCAGCACCTGGAGTGACTAAAGCAATGGTGGCTATATCTGCTTTGGGATGCATGCATAAAAACTTAAAATGACTGAGGCACTTCATATGGGATTTTTTGTAGGGGATTCAAACATCACTTCACCCAAACTAATTTTAAAAATAGTTTCATACAAAGAATCCTTCAAAGTGCTGATCAAAGCCACAATCTCCTCAGAATCAGAATCAGAAATATGTGAAGATAACACATTATGTGCCTTCACAATCATTTTGAGGATCAAACTCCTGATACTCTTCAGGAGAATATGAATCTTTTTTTCCCACCAGAAACAGTCATACAGGAATGGCTAATACTAAACCCCGAGCTAAGCCCAATAAATTACCCCGTCTGGAGCAAGAGACAAGATGACGTGCGTTTTAAGATTTTCTTTTTAATAGTAATTTCTGAAAAAAAAAAAAAGTCATGCCAGGAAAAATCTCCCTATGGATAAACACTTTTTTTCTGGCTAAGCAGAGTGGCATTCAATGCCCTTCTCCCATAACTGACAAGAGTGGCTATCCCCTGCCCACCAAGGGCACTCCAACAGCAGCAGAGGATGTATCCAACCCCCAAGACCAAGGTGGCTGCAAGGACAACATCAGCTAGGCAGAAGAAAAAAGATGAATGGTCTGAGGAATCGGTTTTGGCCACAGCACTGCCACTGTGGCAATGGCTGTTTGACAACTTTCTTTTTTGTTGCTGAAAGGAAAACACAAGGAAACTGTAGCTTGTTCCATGGTTAAGCCGAAAAGGCTGCTGGACAGCAACAGTCTGTCAAATAGTTGTAAAATAGGCAAGCTATACAAAGGTAACTTTTTCCCCTGTTAAAACACAGTAAAAGCATTTTAACAACTTACCCCAACTCCAAAAGTTAAATGCAAGAGTGTGTGTGTGTGTGTGTGTGTGTGTGTGTGTGTATATATATATATATATATATATATATATATATATATATAAAAATATATATAAAAATAAAATATAAAAGTTTAGTTAGTTTTAACTAACTGCAAAAGTAACTCTCCCATTTAAAAGTGATCCAAAGTCAAGTGACAGTAAAACAATTTTGCTAGCTTAATTACATTTTTCAGAAAGAGTTTTCTGTCAAAAAAGTAAAGTGGAAGTTTTTAAGGGGAACTCATCGCTCCAGCAATGTAACAGCATTAGCCAACCACTGATCCTTCAAAGCCTGCAGAGAAGCTTTCTTTGGTAGTAGGAAACTGGCACCCAAACTTGCCCTTTAATCAAACTCAGCTAGAGCTGACTAATGGTTTGAGTGTACAGAAGGTGACCTGAAAGCTGTGGTAGCTGGACACCTGTTATGGATCCCTTCTCGGTGCTTTTTCAGAAGCTTGGATCCAGGAGCCTTATTCGTCCACTTCCGATAATTAGCCTCAGTTCCAGAGTACCTCAGATTGAGTTTGCCTGTTTATAAGATTCTGTCCAATAAAAATGAACAGAGATACTTGATACAATTATAACCACAACTCACTCCAGAGATCACAGCACCTCTAATGTGATTCACTGAAGAAAGAATTCACAAAACGTACGTAAAATCCAGTACATTTAATACAATCACAATGAAATAAATATTTCACATCTCTAGCGCCACGGCTACCATTAGCCTTTAGAGAGTAAAATCATCGTCTCTTATGACCTCACCTTTTATACTCTTAAAATATCTAACATACCAATTATTCAATTATCTATTTAAACAGATACGAACCAATAAAACATTTCTAAATTAAATTTCTCCAGTTGCACTCTGCTCATCTCCTTAGGGTACAATGTATCAAATTTTAAAATCAACATTGCTTCCTTCTTTCGCAAACAAAATTTTATACTTTCTTCACTCATGAAATTTGTTTAACTTGTTCAAGGACTGAAGCTTGTAAGCCTCTACAGTCCCCTTCATGAGCTTCATTAAAATGACATGCCACTGGACTTGTGACTATTATTCTTATTGCCCCTTCCATGTTCTTTGACTCTAGTATTCAAACTTCTTTTACTTTCCCCTATGTAATACATTTTTTACAGGGGCAACTTAATGCATAAATAATACCTGTGCTCATGCACGAGTACAAACCCTGCATGTGAAATCTCTTTCTGTTAATACTTTGAAAATAATCCACCATGTTTGTCCCTGGTACTTCCAGGGTAGTTGATAAATTAGCCTGTGGTTTCTTATAAATACACCGCACCAAAAAATATTTTAAGTTGTGTCCCCTCTTATAAGAGAACACCAATCTTACATTTTGTAATATGGGTACTTCTCTAGTAAGAATATTCCAATATTGTATCAATATTCTTTCCAGGGTCCCTGAAAATAGATTAAATGTTGAGACAAAGAACATGTCTTGAGTCTGCCTTGAAAATTGTACTAATTGAGCATTATTTGATTTAGTTGGATTCCTAAACGCCATTTTCCCACTACTAGCAGCTCTATTCAAATATTTTCTAATTTTGTTTTCTTCGTAACCTCGCCTTAAAAATACCCTTGACATTTTATCAATTTCTACTTTACATTCATCTAAATCATTGCAGATTCTATTTATTCTTATGAATTAATTACAAGGTATTGCCTCTTATACATGCGGGGGGGGGGGGGGCTACTTGAAGCATGAAACATAAGAGGGCTGATCGAATTATCTGTACATGCTAGTCTAAGTTGCAACCCTCCATTACCTCCACTGTTGTATCCAAATAATGAACCTTAGTTCCTATCTGCGTTCCCTCAAACTGTAAAGAAAAACTATTAGTGTTTAAATAATGTACAAAGGACTTAGCTTGATCTTCTCCTCCTTTACAAATAAAAACAAGGTCTATAAAGCGACAATAGTCTAGAAAGTTTGTCCTGTACAAACTGCTTCTATAAATATGTATATTTTCCACCGTGCCCATAAAGAGATTAGCATACATGGGGGTGAAGGCTGCCCCTTGTATCTGTTTGTACAATATTTCGTCAAACATGAAAATATTATTGGTCAAACAGAACATAACTCCTTAATATATTGGGTACATGGAATATCTCCCAGAAAATGATCAATTGCTTCCATTCCTATTGAATGCTGAATGTTGGTATAAAGACTTACCACAGACTACTATAAAATACCTGGTTCCCATTGAAATGTTTCCATCCTTTTCATAAAATCAAAATAATCCTTTACATATGAATGTAGTTTAATCACCTCCTTCAATAAGAAATGGTACAAAAAACAACTCAAATTATTCGTAAAGTAGTCCCCAGCTAATGCTATAGGAAGGCCTGGTGGAAACTTACTAGTTTTATGAATTTTGGGAACACAAAAACATTTTGCCATCTTACTATTTCTATTTAAAAATTTACTTTTGGCCTCTGAAGCCTTAAAATAAAAAACATATTCCCTTATTTATTAATGTTTCATATTCCACCTTTGCTTGCTCGTAAGCGGTCATATCTACTTTAGTATAAACACGTTCATCATCTAAGTGCTCTCTACACATTCTCAAGTTATTTAGAGAGTTCATTATTACTAATTTACCCTCTTTGTCTGAGGGTTTGAATATTAAATGATTCTTACTCAGATTTTGTAATGTTTCCCATTCCTGTTTAGTTAAGTTAAACTCCTTATTACTTTGCAAGAAAACAATCTCTTTATCCAAAACAAAATTCATCGCATAATAAAATTTTTGTATCTCATTTTTAAAAGGAGGCAAAAATGTTGTAGTACCCATAACTTGCAATAAATCTAAACGACTAAGTTATATTCACATTCTGATTCACATGAGAAAAAATCTTCCTCACTAGAAGAACTAACCATTTAAAAAATTTGTTTCATTCTTTCCACTATTAAAAAAATCTTTTAAATGTAGTTCTTGTACTAATTTAAAAAAAATCTATTTTAATTTCATGAACCCTAGGTAACACAGAAGGAATAAACTTCAAACCTTTGTTCAACACAGATTTTTCAATTTAATTCAAATTATAGTCTGACAAATTAAATAGATATGTATCTACCATATGTAAAGATTACAATACCTCTTCATTATATCCATTTGCCCCGTTTAGTACAGGGGCCATAACCTTGTCCTTGGTTGTTGTCCGACCCATACCATGTCCGTTTTTTATAACTGTTCTTTGTTCCATAGTTACGAAAAGTCCAATAAAAATGAACAGAGATACTTGATATAATTGTCAGTGATGAAACCAGGAAGAAACAGCAAGAAAAGGCTGTACCAAGTGAAAGGCCCTGGGTCAGGACCAACCATTCGACTACAGTGAAAAAAAAAAAAAGACAATTTACACAGGGGGAAAGGAGTGAGGGATGGCGAAATGACTGGACAAAAACAAGACAACACGGATCTGGTGCTAATGCGAGTACATAACTTTCATATCCAATGTCTGTTTTCACCCAATTCAACCTCTGGGATGGATTCCCAAGTAATCGAAAACCTGGATGGAATCAAGGAAGGATGTTCCCATGTATGAAGGAGCCAAAGGCTGTACGAAATTTGGATTGTACTTCCAACTTGTAGTGCAACGCAAAGGTATGAACAGTATACCAAGTAGCTGCCACACACATCTCATCAACAGGAACCCTACACTCAAAGGTAGTTGAAGTAGCTACCACACAGAATGAGCCCTGGGGTTAGCCTATCCACCACAAGAGGAGTGGTTTCGGGCCCAGAAATTGCAGTTTACTGGCTGTTTGGGCAGTTTTTTTTCCCCATCTCTTTTCAACTTTCTGGTTTAAAAGCCTGCATTTGCATTTGTTTCCCACCTTCCCTATAACTAGTCTAGTCTGGATACAGATTTGCTGTATCCAGGACTGTTTTGTAAGCTTCTGAGCCCCCCAAACCTGTGTTGGAGGGAGGCCTTCTAGCTCGTCAGTAGGAGTGGTAAGCATTAGGTAGCCCATCTACTACAAGAGGGGTGGGTTCTGGCCCAGAAATTGTAGTTTGGCAGTTTGGGCAGTTTTTTCCCCCATCTCCTTCAACTTTCTGGTCTAAAAGCCCGTGTTTGTGCTGTTCCCGCCTTTCCTGTAACTAGTCTAGGCCAGATACCGATCTGCTGTACATAGGACTGTATGCAAGCTTCTGAGCCCCCAAGCCTTTGTGTGTTGGAGGGAAGCTTTCTAGCTCATCAGTGGGAGTGGTAAGCACTAGGTAGCCTATCTACCACAAGAGAAGTGTTTTCTGGTCCAGAATTTGTAGTTTATTGGTCGTTTGGGCAGTTTTTCCATCTCTTTCAACTTTCTGGTTTAAAAGTTTTGTGCTTGTTTCTTGCCTTTCCTATAACTAGTCTAGTCCAGATACAGATTTGCTGTATCCAGGACTGTTTGTAAGCTTCTGAGAGGTGCCAAAGTCTGCTCAATTTTTCCATCAGATCTGCCAGTTCTCTCCTCTCCTGCACTTTTACTAGCTTTAGTCTAGCACTTTACCATACCAGACTTCTTGTAGCAATTATTGTAGCACCCAAAAGTGCTACCAGCACTAAACGTTCTACACGGAAACAGCTCCAGTACTTATTAATGCCCACCCCTTCAAGCATGTCTAAAGGTCAGCTCCCTGTGCTCCTATTAACCTGGTGAACTTGGGCATCCTGAGGCAATGTAGCAAACGCCTCATACATGGACGACCCTCTCCTCTTACCTCCCAACACTCAACTTGTGAGAAATGGACTTACATATCCAAATTGGAAGCCACGCACTCTCTAGCCAACACCAGAACAGCTGGTCAAGAGGAGGTGGTCAACATTTGCACCACAAGGAACACGGCCCTCCAGAACACAACAGCACTGCCTTCACATAAGAACACAAACAACACACCCACCTTTGCGGAGGCTCTCAAAAAATCTACTCAAACAGCAGAGACCTCCAAAGCAGAAACGCACTCAACTACCACAACACTAATCACGAGACACAACTCTCCTAAACAGTGTGCCAACTCAACCAAAGCCCCTAAGGTAAAACAGCATGCCCAGCACAATAGTCATAGGTGACTTGATAGTGAGGCACACTAATGTCCCACTCACTAGGTTGAAACAGGAGAAAGCAACAGCTGCCTATCAGGTGCCAGGAACCACCACAATGCACACACTCCGGTCCCTCAACAACAGGTACAAATATGACTGTCACTGTACATGTGGGTGTGAATGACCAGAGACGTACCTCCCCTGGACTACATGAAGTGAGACCACATGAAGTGAGACCAGGAGGAGCTCTTGGATTATGTAGCCCAGGCGACTATGACCATAGCACTGAGCAGCATCCTACCATCACCCAGAATGATACCACAGTTCAAGCAGAAAATTGAGTTCAACAACTGGCTAAGTTTCTGGTGTCATTCTAAGGGGATTCAGTATCTGTCTGCCTGGGATGACATGATTCACGGACCTCGATGCTTTGCCAAAGATGGCCTGCATCTGTCACCCCTGGCCTACCGGATACTGGCCAAGGCTCTTGCCACCCCTATAGTGCCTTTTTAGGTGGTGTTCCAAAGACCAAATTTCCACTGTAACAGCTGCAAACAAATGCCGCTCAATGCTATAAGTCTAAATCTCAAAATACACTCGGTCGAAGCACTCCTTAAAAATGGAGAACAAATATTAGTGCTATAACACAGACCTGGATCAAGGCAGCAGAAAGCACCCCTCTGCACTACCAGGCTGTAACATTTCACACCTTTCAGCCCCAGAACCTGGACCGAAGTTCCAAAGGTGGTAGCGATTCCTTAGTCATAAAGGATGTGCACACCTCCAAGCTGGTAGCCCAATGTAACATCAGAGATGCTTTAGTTGCAGCTAACACTGGGTAAGACAGCGATTTAGGTCATAGCCTGTTCTAAGTCCCCAACCATGTCCCAAGACACTCACAACACATTCCTAAGCACTCTGGAGAATACTAGGGTCCAACCTAACACACTCATACTGGCAGACTTCAACTACCCCTCCATTAACTGGGAAAACCACTCGTGTACCAATACACTTGCTCAATGTTTCCTGGAATTCATTAATTTCAATGCCCTGGACCAGCTCATTCTTACCCCCATTAGAGGTAGCAACATCCCTGACCTGGTCATTACTAACATGGGTGACTGTTGCCCTACACCAATAGTCAACTCCTCCCTGTTTAGATCCAACCACAAACTAATCACCTTGGAAATCCACAGTCCCCCCCCCCCCCCCCCCAAGTAACCACCATGTAAAACTTCTCCAAACCTAAATTTGGGATCCTACCTAAAAACAGAGGTGGCTAACTTCATGGCAGCCATGCAAATGAAGAATAGCTGCATGACCGCCAAATCTTACACCAATGCACTGTACAAGCAAAGGTACACAAATGCATGGATCTCGCCATACCCAATAGAACCAAGACGCTCTCCTCCAAAAAAAAGGAAGCCAATCTAGTGGTCCCCTGCAACAAACTCTACAACAGGAGGAGGAAACAGAAGCTGAATAAGGTGAAGTCCCAAGACTGGAAAAACTCCCTCATCAGTCTCAAAAAAAAGTTGAACCCTCATCAAATCCTCTAAAGCTAGCTATGAAAACAGAATTGCAGCAGATAGTAAAGACAACCACGCCTTCTAGTTATGTAAAGAATCGCCACAGCAATATCCAGATTTGCTCTGAGCTACTGCACAATGGTATCTCCTATACAGAGCCAACAGATTGCCAATATACTGGCAGACAGATTCAGTGCCAACTTTATCCCTCCCAAAGGACCAATCACAATACCAGTAGATTGCCAGGCACCTAGTATTACTGCTGCACAGGTTAAAACATCACTATCCAAGGCCAAGAATACAGCTTCTATGGGACCGGGGACCTGACAATATCTCTGGCTGTGTTCTACATGAACTACAGTGAAATGGCACCTCACCTGTGTGCCCTGTTCAATCACAGCCTCACCTCAGGCTTTGTCCCTACAGAATGGCGCACTGCTATAGTCATCCCTCTCCACAAAGGAGGAACGACTACAGACCCTGGGAACTATCACCCCATTAGCCTGACAAGTCTGATATGCAAAACTATGGAACGCAACATCATGGACCTAACAAACAAGGATATAGGGAATCTCCAAACTCTGGATCCCACACAGTTTGGTTTTGTGAAGGGTAGATCATGCCTGCTCAACTTGGTCGACTTCTTTGAGTCAGTCACCAGAGCTGTGGATGAAGGCAAGGTGGTTCATACAGCCTACCTTGATCTGGCCAAGGCCTTTGATACCATTCCCCCACTCAAGAATCATAGGAAAACTCACTAAGTTAGGCATCAACCCCTATATACACTAGGTGGGTTGCAAACTGGCTCACAGACAGAACCCACAGTGTGAAAGTAGCTGACTCCAAGTCAGACTGCCGACTAGTCATGAGTGGAGTCCCACAGGGATCAGTCCTGGGTCTTCTCCTATTTAGGATCGGGTCCTGGATCCTCTCCTGTTTGGTATCTACTTCTCAGAAGTCCAGGCCAACATGAAGGGACTCTGGCTGACAAAGTTCGCAGACAATTGCAAGTTGGGAGCCATTATAAACTCCCCAAGTGATGTTGACATCCTACAGAAAGGCCTCACCGAGACCAACAACTTGCGTTAGAACTATGACCTTAAGCTCACTGCTAACAAATGTGTAGTTATCCCCTCTGGGAAAAACCCAGTTCCCATGAATTACCACATCAATGGTAGTCCACTGAACACAGAAGGCATTATAAGAGATCTGGGAACACAGGTTGACAGCAACCTCTTTGACCACCACATTGCCACTATGGTCAGAAAGTCTTATGTGGCACATTTCATTACTAAGAGTTTTGCACTGAAAGTGGTCATTGTCTCCCTCTACTCTTACCTCATTAGGCCAATCATAGAGTACAATGCCCCATTTGGCATGTACCTCACTAGACACCTGCAACAACTGGAAAGGCTGCAAAAGTACCTCACAAAGAGGATCCTAGGCCTTAAAACACTTGTCCTATATGGACAGACTCAAAAAACTCCAACTATTCTGTCTCATAGCGACTACTTAGAGGCGATCTCTGCTTGACTTACAAAGCCATGTCTGACCCAGCTCTGTTAGAAATGCTACATCTAAAGAAATCCCAATCCCTTCTCACAACATGCTCCAGAGACCTCAACCTCATTACCACAATCAACAGAACGTGCTGGAGGAACAGGTTCATAACAGACTGCTCATGCTATGGAATAGACTTCCCATACATGGCAAACAGACCACCTCACTGGCCCTCCAAGAGAAATCTTGATGAGTGGATGGAAAATAGAAAATTCACCCTGGGGATCACTCCAGTGGCTCTACTCGAGAGAAGCACTGGGAACTAAGGTCAGGTGGCACAATGCCAAGGTAATCCTATGGGCTAGGCTTGTAAAGGCTCTAGGGCCATTAGCCTAGTACACACCTATGAACCTATGTAAACTCAGCACCAAGTTTTATACACAAAGGTTATACAGTTAAAAAGCAACCTGGACAGTGTGGAGAGCTGTCTGTCTATAGGTGATTCCTGCCAAACCCCTTGAACTTTTGAAAACTACAGCTCCCCCACCCCTTTCTGGTTATAAATGTTGTTTGTGGGGTGGAAAAGTGAATTTAAACTGAAGCCAAAGTCTTAACTTTTTGTTTGCTTCTAGTAAGGATTTCCTTCTATAACCATTTGAAATGTTGGGATCCACTACAGCACGTCCTGAAATGTGGAGATTTAAATGAAATGCTGAAATAATTGACGTGCATACACCAAGTCAGAGACTCCAAATTGACTTGCATACACCAACTCAGAGATGCCATTTCTAGGAATATTCCTTTTACCTGAGTTTTGGTGATCTCTGACTCTGTATATACAGGGATAAGAGTGATTTTCGAGATTTGCTGCTCTTTGGGTTTTAAACATTTTTTTATGGCTTGTTGAGTGCACACATTTCAATAGGGAGCAGTTTCGTTCACTTGAAGTCTGCGCAGGGTCAAACCATCAAAACGCACATTAATGAAGGATGTCTTGAAGCCTACGGTGAAGCTGCATAGACACATCCAGGCATGGCGGCTGATGCTAATGATGGTGCCTGCTGCCCTGGACATATCAGCTGCACTGGAAAGCAGATGCGTGGATACATTCAACACAGACTGATGGGTAGACAACTGAGAAACCACTGATTTCAGGACACCTGCAGGTAGATTAACCAAGTGGGACTTGCAAGTTCCTCTGAAAACTCATCATATGAACTAAGTAATTCAATGCTTTAAAGTGCAAAAGTCACTGAAGCATATGCTCATTTCCCAAATCTGTTCAAATACCTAGACACTCTAGTGGGGAGATTGGACAGACATGCTCTATTCAGAGAGCTCCTTCCCAGTGGCTGCAGCAACAACCATAGCATCTACCAGGGACTCTTGCTCCAGTGTGATCTATTCCTGGGGGCTACCAAGACTAGATCATGTTTTCAAGTGATTAGCCCCACCATATTAGGTTCCTTCTATGCTTGCTGTGAAACTAGCTATATTAGCTCATCAGCAAGTGGGACCCCCCAGGAGGTAGAAGAGCGAGCCCTGAATGCCTCGAGGAACCAGACGTTTCAGGAGATAGAACGTTGGAGGACCAACCCCCTCTGTTTAATCAACTCCAGAATGTCTCTAAAGGAGTAGTCATCTAGAGGGAATTGTGAGGAGCACCACCTGTCATCGAAGTTTGTGTATTCAATGACACACTCTGGTAAAGAGTCCAAATGTCTCCTCTTACATGTCCACTCCAGTGAAGAGTCCAAATACTTGCATGCCCACCTCCTAGCAACTGTCCTACCCCCACCATATGGACTTCCAGGGAAGGTTTGGAATCAGATGGGGAGATTGCTTAGTGAGAACCCGTGTCTGAAGGAGGCCAACCATTCCGGTCAATTAGAATAAGCGGATATGGAGACAAGCATCACAGGAGGATGGGACAGAGCAGTGTATGGTAGACACCTCCTCTCCTAACCTGAAGAGAACCCTCTTGAAGGACAAAGAAGAAATCAATACTGAAGGAGCTGCTACCCAATCTGCCAGGAGGAGGGGGGTATCCTTGGAACCAACCTGACCGAGCTCAGAGGCCGACAATGGTGCTGAGCTGTCCAGCACCAAAGCAGAGTGCAACAGATGGATCCGAAAATTTCAGAGACGACCTCAACCCCCGGGCCCTGACTCAGGCACTTCAACTCCAGGACGCATGCAGATCAAACACAGAGTCAAGATAGTAAGGGAAGCCATTAGAATCAAAAGAAGAATAGACTGTTGTTTCCAATGGTGATAAACTCATATCTTTGGGATTCAGATCAGACGGGGAGACCAAAACAGAAGAAATTAGTGCCGAGTCAGCTTCTGAAAGACTACTCAATGAACAGAAGGACCTAAAGGATGACGTTACCAAACGTGGTCAAGATCATCGCTTCTCTTGCAGGGATTGGGAAAGGAGCCCCAAGATTACTGATTCTGATGAAAAAGAGGGTGACAGATCAGATCTCACGAGGCTCTGGTTATGAATGCCTCTGTCTTCAGGGCTGGGAATGTCTAACAGATCCAGCAAACTGTTCCTAGATTTATCTGATCTTTTTTCCCCCTTCTGTACCACACTCATGTTTTTATTCACATTTTCTTTCTCCTTCTGCACCTTTACTTTCATCATCATAGCTGTAGGAGTACAAACGTCTGAGGCAGAGCTCACCAAACTCCCTGCTTGGGGGGGCTTCAGAACAACCTTGTCTCTACAGCCCTGCAAACCTCTAGCCCAAATGAAGTGCATGCCTTTCAGTCTGAACTAAATGTGCTACTCCTAAACAGTAAGCACACAGAAAATGTGGATCCTGTGATCGTATCTAGTGTCCACAGGCCAAGCATTTTTTTTAAATCCAGTGGACCTGTCTGACATACAAAGGAAAACCAACATTAAACAGCTCAACTGCACAACACAAGCATAACAATTACTAACTTTGACACCACAAGAAAAGACCAAGAAAAGATCCACTACTGTAGACAACAATTAGGCTTAAAGTCAGCCAAGTTAAAGTATAAAGATTTAAGACTTATTTTTTAATAGAATATATGCAAAAGGTTTCCAAAAAGGGAAAACTGACAGAAAAGCCAAGAAACCAAGGCACCAACTAATAAAATGTTGAGACTTAACCCTCAATGAATGTCAGAGGTCTCAAATCTCATGTCTTGCTAGTTTAAGTGGCAAACAAAATCTGAGGTACAGAGGCAAACTAAGGGGATTATGGGTACAGAGAAGAGTCAAAGCCCTGGATTCAAGCTTCTGAAAAAGCACAGAGGGTGGATCAGATAACCCAAAGGCTGAAATGGACAAAAACAGACATCCGATCCCACATAAGCTTACACTACTGCAGCAGTGATCCATATGAAGATCATGTTGAGAAATATTGTCTAAACATAATTACTAACCCTCAATCAGAATCTGAGGGAGAAAAACCTCCTTTTCAAGTTCGAGGAAGACTCATAAAGACTGCAAGGCATGAAAGAAACCTTTAGCAAAACACAACCAATCATGCCTGCAAGCCCTATATGCTACAGGACAACAAATATGCCTAAACAAAAGTTATGTACTCACCATAAAGATAGATGAGTTGTTGATTTCCATCCCTCAACTTATGGATCTTGGATCAGACTTCAGCCACTTCTAAACTTAGGATCTGGTGCACAGGCTCCTCCACTAGCCATAATCCCCATTTAGAGAGCGAGCCATCTCAGATCAAGTTTAACCACTAACAAAAATTTAGAAAAATGAAAGTGTTAGCAGCCAAAAACACTACCTGGCTTAAACATTGCCAATGTGTAAAAAGTGAGTGAAAGAGAAAAAAAGGACCTTCCGGAGCCAAGGAAATGTCAGCTAGAGTCATCCAGGACTGACATGAGAAAAAAAAAAAACTGTGCATACAAGAAAGGAAGGGGTGGTGGGAAGGTAGATGTGGAAGGACGTAAACAGACATCACAGATCTGTTATGATGAGTGCATAAATTTCATACCTGTCTTTTCTTTCCATTCCTCAATGTATGGGACAGAGTCCCTAGCTACTTTCTTACTTCGGAGGTCCTATGGAAGTATAATCCAGAGCACAACTGAGCCAAAGGAGGCTACAGATCTGGACTGTATATTTAATTTACAGTTTAAGATGAAGGCATATACCTTGGAGCAGGTAAATGCAGCACGTCATCAACTGGTACAAATTGGTACACTACAGAAGACAGCTGCACACGAAGCCACAGATCTAGTGGAATGAGCGTTTGGGGTTGAAGGAAGCATCAATCCACTTTCTTGACAAAGGAATGAAATGCACTGCAAAAACAAGCGAGAGGGTAACTTTGGATACTGCTATCCCCAGTTGAGCAGTAGAGGAGGAGGATACAAATAATTGGTCTGATGCAAGTAAAAATGCAACCGAAGCACTCTTAGCAAACACAAAATATATTCATCCTTGTTTGAAAAATTTGGAAACACTGGAAAATTTATGGACTGATTGGCAGATTAAGACGAAAGGAGGTACTGGTTTTCAGGGACAGCCTGTCTTTGTGAAAAAATAGGTAAGAACGTTATGAAGACTGAGTGTAGCTCAGAAATTCTTGTAGCAGAAGGGATAGCCACCAGAAGCAAGGTCTTCCATGATAAAAACTTAGAAATACCCTAGCAGTAGGTTCAACTGGGGGACCAGTCGATGCTCTAAATGGTGGGCACAGAAGAAAAGTTCCTTGAAAGAAAGCCTTGGAAAATCTACGAGATGTTACAGGCATGCGATTTTCACCCACATGGAAAGCTGATATTTTAGCTAGCTGCACTTTGATAATGGAATATTTGGCTCCACATTGAAAAATATGGGCGAGGAAATCCAAAACTGCTGAAACAGGAGCTGTGAAAAGTATTTTTTTTCCAATAACCCAAATAGAAAAAACTTTTTTTTATTTGTTGTTGTAAATTTTCCGAGTAGATGGTTTTTGGGAAGAGGATAAACTGGAGTGTTGAAACATCACTGGAATTGTAGGTGAGGTGACACCAACAGGTGAGATGATCTGCGCCAAGCCAAGCACTCAGAGGGTGGACTATATGAGGCCAGAAGAAAGAAGAATACACCCATTGAGGCTAATAAAGGACTAGGAGGATGACCGTGACCTTCATTGCAGTTGCTTCTGTGGAAACTTTGGAATCAGGGGAGTTGGATGAAAGGCATAAAGGAGACCCAAGGTCAAGGGTGTGTTAGTAGAGGTCCCTGGGTGACTCCCGTCTCATGGAATTAGAGCAAAAAACTTGTTTTATTTACTGCTGTGGGGAGAGGCAAACAAGTCAAAACAAGGACAGCCGCAATGGCTGGAAAGCCACCGTTACTTATGAGGTTAGGGACCACCCATGAAGAAATAAAACAGATGCTCTACCTGTCCCCTGGGATACTGGATTCACTCAGAATATGCACGGCTATTAAAAAGCAGTGAGATATCACTCACTGCCACACTCTCATGGCTTCTCAACACAATGGACAAGGTTTGATTCCTCCCGGTTTGTTGATGTACCAAACTGTCATGTTGCCCATCTAAACAGAAATCACACCCCTGAAATGCCTGCAACACTAGAACTGCTTTCATCTTCAATATACTGCTGTGAAGAATAGCCTCAGAGCATGTGCCTTGGCTTGCTGTTCCCAGACAATGCCCCCACCTCATTTGGGAAGTGTCCATGGACACTGTGGCTTGGTGGGGAAGGAATACTGAAAGGACATCCCTGTAGAACATGCAGATTCCAGCCACCCGTGTGTGTGGTCTGTAAATAGAAGTTATGTTCTTACCATAACGTTCCATGTTAGTTGTCTTCTTCTCGCCTTCTTCTTGCTGGATGGGTTCGGAGCCGACCTCGGCTCCGACTCGGCCACTCTAAAAGCTCGAGAGTTGGTTCCACCGGCTCGAGGCTCCCCTTATATCCCACAATGCTAGGCGTGAGTTACCTCAGATCTCGTTTGTAAGCTAGGCCCAGCTTATACTAGTAACAGAATAACTATAAACAAAGTCCACCTCTATAAACCAGGGAGAAGAGAAGGGTGACCTACATCCTGATCCAGGACAATATGCACAGTAGCATATACCTAAAGTAAGAGGTGGTAGAAAGAGAGGTCACAATCAACACTCCTCTAGGTCTGTCCAGGCCAGGGGGAAGGAGGGTGGGACGCAAGAAGAAGGCGAGAAGAAGACAACTAACATGGAACGTTATGGTAAGAACATAACTTCTATATGTTAAGTTGTCTATCTAGCCTTCATTCTTGCTGGATGGGACCGCGTCCCTAGCACCTTGTCCCGGGTGGCCTAACGGAACAGACTCTTGAGAACAGTGGAACCAAAGTTAGCTCTATGCCTAGAAGCTAAATCCAACTTATAATGAGAAATGAAAGTGTGAGGAATAGCCCAAGTAGCCGCTGCACAAATGGTGTCAATAGGCAGTCTGTCTTGGAAGGCTATAGAAGTAGCCAAAGCTCTGGTGGAATGGGCTTTAGGTTTGTTAGGCAGCTTTTGGTGTCTAATTTCTTAAACAAGGGAAATCAGAGATGTTAGCCATCTAGATAATGATACCTTTGAAACTGAAAGTCCCTTTCTGCCTTCTGCATAGGAGACAAACAGCTGGTCAGATTTTCTGAATTGTTTGGTTCTATCCAAATAGTACCTTAACTGACGATGAACATCTAGCCAATGCAATTTTTGTTCAGACCTATTAGAATATTCTGGAAAAAACACAGGCAGGTCAATGCTTTGATTTAGGTTAGACGCGAGGCTATCTTAGGCAAAAAGGACGGGTTGGTTCATAAAGATACCCTGTCCTTATGGAACAACAGATAAGGAGGTCGACAGCTGAGTGCATGAAGTTCTGAAACTCTTCTAGCTGAAGTAATAGCTACCAGAAAGAGAGTCTTCCATGATAGCAATTTTAAAGAACAGGAGGCTGCAGGTTCGAAAGGGGGAAGAATTAAAGAACTAAGAACTAAATTTAGGTCCCAAGGAGGAGGAGGATTTCTTATAGGAGGTCTGAGTAGAAAAACTCCTTTCAAAAAGGCTTTGCAAAGCTTGTGGGACATTATGGCAGACTCTGAAATGCCCACATGAAAGTTAGAAATAGCTGCCAGTTGAACTTTAAGAGTAGAAGGAGATGAACCTGCATGGAAGAGTTCAGCTAGAAAATCAAGGACCATTTGGATGGAAGCAGTGAAAGGATCTATGTCCCTTCCTTGAGCCCAATAGGCGAAACGTTTCCACTTACTCAAATAAATCTTTCTAGTGGAAGATTTATGGGAAGCTATCAAAATATCTCGAACAGAGTGAGATATTTGAGGAAGCCTGGCTAAGGTTGGAATTGGAGGAACCAAGCAGTGAGGTTCAGAGAGGGAAGGGAGCGATGAAACTGACCCGACTGATGGATCAAAAGATCTGGAACTAGGTCCAGATGCCAAGGTCGCTCCAACAGAAAATGATGTAGAAAGGGGAACCAAACCTGTCGAGGCCAGTAAGGAGCAATGAGGATCAACGAGGCCTTCTGAGCAATAGCTTTCTGTATCACTTGAGAGATTAGTGGGAAGGGAGGAAATGCATACAGAAGTCCCCGGGGCCAAACTTGGACTAGAGCGTCTCTGCTGGGCTGGCCTGGTAAAGGGAATAGGGTGAAATAATCTCTGCACTTGCTGTTTTGGGGAGTAGCAAAAAGGTCGCAGCAAGGCTGACCCCACTTGAGAAAAATTTCTCTCACAACAGAGTCTTTCAGAGACCACTCGTGAGGCATGAGGATAGCTCTGCTCAACTTGTCCGCGATTTGATTGGACTTCCGGGATGTGCGTTGCTATCAGAAACCGCTGAGAAGAAATCGCCCATTGCCACAGTCTGAGTGCTTCTCGACACAGGGGTAGGACCTGGTTCCGCCTTGTTTGTTGATATACCACACTACAGACATAATGTCCGTCTGGATTGCTATCGTTCCCAAGGGAAGAGAGTCTTGAAGGGCTTGCAACGCTAAAAGCACTGCTCTCATCTCTAGAACATTTATGTGCAAGTGGCATTCTTCTGGTTGCCATGTGCCCTGGACAGTTCTGCCCTGATAATGGCCCCACCCGATCAGGGAGGCGTCCGTTGTCAGTGTAGCAACCGGAGGGGGAGGAACAAAGGGTCTTCCCAATAAGAGCTGAGGGGAAGACATCCACCACAGAAGATGATTCCTGCATGTTTGCGTGATCATAATGGTGTGGGACATCGGAAGTTGCTGGTATGACCATTGTGTGAAGAGCATCCATTGAAGGATTCTCATGTGGAATCTGGCTAATGGAAGCAAAGGTATGGCAGCCGCCATAATCCCCAATACTTTCAGAACTAACCTGGCTTTGACTCTGTTGCTGCTGAAGATGAGCGAGACCAGTTTTTGTATGTCTGTTATTCTCTGATCTGTTAGCCTCGCAGACATGTTGACTGTGTCTAGAATTGCGCCTATGAAGGTAATAACACGACAAGGTGACAAAACAGACTTTTCGCAATTTATTGAAATGCCTAAGTTTTGACAAGTGCGAAAGGTGTAGTCCCTGGCTGTTAGAAGAAGATGCTCGGTGGGAGCTGTAAGGAGCCAGTCGTCCAAATATGGAAACACCTGGAATCCTTGACGTCTCAGGTGAGAAGCTACCACTGCCATACATTTGGTAAACACCGGGGGGGGGGGGGGCAGTGGTGAGTCCAAAGGGCAGGGCTCTGAATTGAAAATGACTGGTTCCCAGCCTGAAGCGGAGAAATCTTCTGGAGCGTCTGTTCATTTTTATATGATAGTACGCATCCTGAAGGTCTATAGAGCACATCCAGTTTTTTCTTCCCAATAGGGGAAGGATGGACTGTAGCGTGACCATCCGAAATCGTGTTTTCTTGACTGACTTGTTCAAGATACTGAGATCCAAAATTGGTCTCCAGTCCCCTGTTTTTTTTGGAACTAAAAAGAACCTGGAGTAGATTCCGGATCCTTGCTGGTCTGCTGGAACTGGTTGAATTGCTCTTTTTGCAAGCAGTTTTGAAACTTCCAAAGCTGCAAGATCCCTTTGAGCGGGTGGAACATCTGGAAGGGATTTTTTTGATCAGTTTGGAATGCAAAGAAAGGGAATGGAATAGCCTTCGGAAATGATGGACTGTACCCACTTGTCTCGAGTTAGGGATAGCCAGGCTTCTGGGTACAGTGACAATCTTCCCCCGACTGCCTCCGAAGGTGGACAGTCGGGCAACACCTCAGGGATGCTGAAAGGGCTTATCGGAGAAGTCCCTTTGAAGACGAGTAAAATGGCATAGGTAGTTCAGCGAACGCATTGCAAAGGTCGCTGACGAGAACATCCGCTTCCCGTACCTGTCCATGGACCTAGATTCCTTGTTAGGTGGATGGACAGGCACCGAAGGATCAGCTAGTTCCTTCTTAGTGGCAGCAGCAACCACCATAGCATCCACAGAAACTCCTTTTGTCAGAAATGGTTTATCTGCTGGTGCTGTGATGAATTTTGAGGGTCTCCTGGGAGTGGGGTCCACTGAATCAGGAGCCGTCCATGCCTTTTTTGCTACCACCTGCATGAGGGGGTCAAAGGGGGGAGACACCCAGGAGATGGAAGGGCAAGAGCCAAACGCCTCAAGGTACACAGATTCATCCTCCGAAGGGTTGAGGGCTGGCCAATTTCCCCTCTGCTTAAGGATTTCTAGAATGTCTGCAAATGAGACATCTTCAGAAGGGGAACGGGGAACCCTCGAATCCTCTAAATCTGTGTCAGAGGTGACGGACTCAGGTGAGTCTATGTGTTTCCTCTTACACTTTCTCTTCCGAGGGGGCTCTTCTGCCAAATCAGGAGAGGCCTCGGAAGAGGATGAGATCCCCACAGGGGATTCCTGAGGAGCTGGCTCTCTGCGGTCCGGGATGAGGGAGTGAGTCGACTTGACCTGAGGCACCGAAGAGGGAGGGGCGGACGGAGCCGACTGTGGAGTAGAACCAGGTTCTAACATACTCCGCATGACCTCGAACGCACCCCTGTCAGGCAGAGCCAGAGATCCCCGCTCCGAGAAGCTGAGAACCTCCCTCGGCACCGACAGTGATGGCTCCGAGGCCGATGTCGGAGCCGAACTCACCAGTGCCGAAGCTCCGAGAGGAAGAGCGGGGTCGGACAAGGGTCCGATGCCACTCACCCCCTCGGAGCCGACGAGGGAAGTCCTGCGCCGAGATTCTAAGGAAGAAATCGGAGCCGACGACGGAGCCGAAGACATCTGTATCGGCTCCGACACTACCACAGTCTCGGTTCCGAAACGCCCCGGCTCCGAGCTCAACGGAGTCGGAGGAGGAATATAATGGGGGACAGGGTCAGGCATCGACTGATGAGTCGGGCTCTGAAGCATTTGGGCCAGTGCCTCGGACTTAAGAAGTCGACTCACTACCCTCTGAAGGTCATAGTCCGAAAGCCTCGATGACCTAGAGGAGTGAGATCTATGGCTCCGTTCAGACAGCAAGAGAGATGCTGGAGCCGAATGAACGGAGCCAAGGGACGGTGACCTGGACCTCTTTCTAGATGTCGGTTCCGAAGGTCTGGTCGGAGCCGACAAAGGAATTTCCAATACCTCGGCTCCAGCCGGAGCCGAGGAAACCACAGAAACTACAGTCTGAGAGTCATCGGCTCCAGCCGGAGCCGATGTAGACGGAGGTTTCGAAGCCTTAGGCCTCGGCTCAGACGCAGGAGCCGAGGACCTAGAAGCCTTGGAGGGTTTTCCCGAAGGAACAGTAAGGGAACCCTCAGGCTTAAGTAAACCTCTCAGAATAAGTTTATTCTTTCTTTCCTGCAGGACTCTGGGGCTGAAGCCATGGCATACAGCACAAGAGTCCTGCAGGTGTAAAGGTCCCAGGCAGTAGACACAAGAAGTGTGACCGTCTGTCAGAGACATTTTCTGACAGCACGAGTCACACTTCTTGAAGCCTGAGACCTTTGAGTCTTTGGACATTATAGAAGGAGTGTAACCACACACACACAAACACACTGATTACACCCTATACAACTTTAAACTCAAAAATTAAACACTATCAAAGTTTTTTGAGAAAACACACACACACCACTAGGGGAAGGAAACAAAGGCCCGAAGGCCCGAAGGAAGAACTTATAAGTTCTTTGTGGAAAAGGGGATAATAGAAGAGAAAGGGGTCAAAATCCACTAAACTAAGGGAAATAATTGTAAAGAATTAAACTAAAGGGGTTTAAGTAGACTAAAAATTACTCTACTATAACTTACCAAGAAGCTGGTAGAAACCACACACCTCGATCGCTGTAGCGGCAAACGAGATCTGAGGTAACTCACGCCTAGCATTGTGGGATATAAGGGGAGCCTCGAGCCGGTGGAACCAACTCTCGAGCTTTTAGAGTGGCCGAGTCGGAGCCGAGGTCGGCTCCCAACCCATCCAGCAAGAATGAAGGCGAGATAGACAACTTAACATATGCTCATTAGTGCCACTTGAAAAGATGTGGGCTGTTTCCTCAATGACCAATGAACCACAGAGTCCACTGAGATACTCACATATAGAACATGGATAAGGGGACAAGTGTGATGGAGGCTGCAATGGAGCCCAAAAGGCAAATAATTAGTTTTGCTGGTGGCTTCTGGTGGGATGCTACTTTCTGGGCTTGTTGGTGAAGTGATGTAACTCTTGTCTGAGGGAGCTTTGCTGTTGTGTATTGGACTTTATTTGCTTCACTGCAATCCCAAATTCTGTACACAGCTGGAGCAAGGAGTCCCTGGCTTGAAAGAGTAGATTGCTGGTAGTAATGGTGATGAGCCAGTCATTCAAATGCAGGAACACCTGGAAGTCCTGCAGTCGTACATGAGCTGGCATTACTGCTATACACTTGGTAAACACCTAAGGGTTGTGGTGAGACCAAAGGTCTGAGCTCTGAACTGGAAATAAGTCTCCCAGATGGACATGAAGATACTTCCTGGAGCATCTGTATATCTATGTGGCAATATGAATCCTGAAGATCTGTCAAGCATATATCCAATCATTCATCAATAGGGGAAGAATAGACTTAGCTGTGACAGCCAGGAATTCTCTTTGCTTCACAAACTTGCTTAACTGGCTTAGACCCCATTTTTCTTTGCCACTAGAGAGAATTTTGACTAAATTCTGGATCTTCTCCGATCCAGAAGGAACTCTTGGATGACTCAATTTCTTAGATGCTTCCTTATTTCTGAAGTGGCTTCTTCCATTTACGAAGATGGAATATTGGGGAGTTCGTTTTAGACATAAATGAAGGGTATGGAACGGAATGAAATAGCCTCTGGTAATGAGGAATACTAGAAAGGCTTCTCTAAAAAAGGAAAACTGAAGCCCAGGTTTTGCGGAAGAATTCTGTCCTTTTGGCAATGTCCATTATAAGACTTTCCTCTGTCTCTGGGAGCTGTTTCTCCATAATCATATGCACATCCCTGGAATTTACAAAACCAAATTCTCTTTCCTCCCTTCTGATTTCTGGAGAAAGTCCTTTGAGGGGTAGACAATTTTATCCCTATGGCAGATAGGGATTTACCATTCTTATAACTTTTTGAGATAGTCTCTCTCTAACCTTGAGACCAAAAATGGTTGATTCATCATATGAGGCACTGATGGATGTCTTGAAATGTTCTGCAAAGTAACACCTCAGATCAAGTCTTTTTATGGAAACACCTACGCCAACTGCTCTCTTCGCAACCTAAGTGGCATTCGAGATTAGGCGTATTAGAAGCATTGGATAAGGACTGCAGGGTAGCAAACTGCGAATCAATGGATTTTCTTTGATCTGCAGACAAGGTCCCTGGGACAGAGATGTGGTGTTTTCCATTGCCAAATCCCTCTGGTAAAGGGTAATGAGATCCAAATAATTAAACACTCTCACAGAAAAAGTAGAAAAGACATAGGTACTTTCTGAATCTGTCCAACAAATGCAACTACCTATTTGGTAGATGGACAGAGGAACTTTCCTCTACAAGTTTCTTCTTGGTGACTGTACCACTTTGTTCGGCTGCTTCCATGCCCATACCATCTCATCAGCCAGGGGAACTACCAAAGAAACAGATGGGCTAAAAAAGCCTCAGTAAAAACTGACTCTTCCAGAGAAGGCACTTGGGAGAACCAAGGCCACTTTGTCTGAGAAGTTTGACAGCGTCTCTGAGTGAGATGTTCTCAAAGGGGATCTAGGAAAACCTTCTCCCTCAAAGTTAGTGTTGATGCAGGGGATTCCTCAGGGAAATCCAAGTGCCTCCTTTTACACTTGTGTTTTCTGTTGTACTTCTTCTGTGGGGTGTTCAGGAGAGGACTCAAACTGACAAGTCTCTCCTAGGAGGACTGACTCAAAGCTTCTGGAAGCTGCCTGTCCTGATGGGACAGGAAGAATAGGCTGCAGAACCTGGGAAATCCTATAGGGGAGGTTTGGATCCAATTCCAAATGGTTACTAGAGTCTTCTCCTGAAAGCCTTAAATACAGAGTATGACACTAATCCAGGGAGCCTCGCTGCAGGAGCTAAAACTTCCAAAGGTGGTTCAACCCTAGATGAGGTTTGGCTGTGATCAGTGGCTAATGCAGGAGCCAAACTATCAAGTAAAGATGCTCCTTGAGGGATGAAAGCTCTGAAAACCTTGGATCCAATCCTGCCCTGTCAGAGGTGATGCAGACGGTTCAGCTCTGAGACTCCGACGGGTCTGACAGAGTCACAGCACACTTCAGAAAACTCACTGGCCTTACAGAAGCATGGAGTCTCAGCTCCACTGCAGATCAGTGCTGGGCAAGAATTCAGATCATAGGAGCCATTAAAGAGTGAGGGGAAGACGTGGTTCATCCAGATAAGACAGTGACCAGAGCCAGGAGGACATCCAATTGGTTTTGGGTTTGAAGGAATCTACTCATCATCCTGTCTACATCAGCTTCAGTGAGGCTCTGAGTAAACCTAGCTGACTTAAGAGTAGTAGCAGTAGAGGAAAGCAGTCTAGAATAACAATGAGGTCTGACCTGTAATATTGCAGATTAAAGCCTAGGCAGACAGCAACTGGAGCGCATCCAGGAGACATATGGGATCCAATGACTGTCATGTCCAAAGAGTGTTTGCTCCGAAGATATCAAAATCTTGGGTGTCGGGAGCTGATAAAGGTGTTAGATCTGCAGATCTTTTCTTAGCATATTTTGATTTTTCATTTTGTCAGACTTCCTTTGCTTCTCTTTGGAACTGTCAGACCCCTTTTTGATGAAAAAGGAAAAGAAGCAATAGAAGACTCTTGTAATCAAGAAGGGGCATTACTTCCTGTAGAAGGATGAAGGCGCCCCTTCAGAATAATTTTGTCTTTCATTTATGGTCCATTGACCAAAAGCCTTGCAGACAAAGAAGGAGATGCCCAGCTGCAAAGGAACCAAGCAGTATACACGCGTGTGTACAAATTTGGCAGCTTGTAAGAGGCAAGCTAAACACTTTGAATCCAGAAGGCTCATCTGCCATCCTAATGGACAAGAAAAAAGGTTAGTGACACCTATAAAAGAGAAATTAAACTGAAAAGTTTTGTTTTTGTTTACTGATTTTTTTTTTGGTTAAGACCAAAGTCAGGAGTGAGAGGAAAGAGAAGGAAGAAAATATAAAAACAGGAGATTAACAATAAACAGAAAGTGTAAGAAGGGATACCGCGAAAGGAAAACAACTTGTCATTATAAAAAAATGTCAGCAAAGTCTTTCCTGAACACCAAGATCATCACACACTTACAGCGGCAAATGAGGTTTGAGGTAGCTCACACTCTACACAAGGATTACAGGTAGGGGAGGAACCTAAGCACCAGAACCTAAAGCTAAGAAGTGGTTGAAGTCAGATCAGAGGTTGCATCTGAGACCCATACTCTGAGATCTTCACGTTTTCTCTTTCTGGTGGAATGGTCCTCTTCACAGAAAATGAAGCTCCTCAGAGTGGCTCCATGAAAAAAAATCCACCTCCCTCTCCAATACCAACAAATGTGCTACTCCCTTCCTGGAAGACAACAGAGCAGCTTCAGAGGACATGCCTCTCTCTCTCAATCCTTAGTGGATTCCTGAGGACCAACACCAGGACGACTGAAAGTAAGTGGTCAGAGGTACCTAACATTGCGACAACAGGGTCACTCCTCAGTGGCAGAGGTGAGGAGAAAATCAGCTTGAACAATGAAAACTCCTGTAAATGTTCTCTTCCTGCAGATCCAGCAGAGAAGATCTGAAGATGGGAAGAGCTTAGCCTATGTGAATAAAAGTATCTGACAAGCAGGTAGTGAAGCCTTGGCGAGTCCGTCCTACTTCCAGACTAAAATTTTACGTTCTGAGGTAATTTCTTTTCATGACAACCAGCTAGCCCAATTACTTCGTTATTAATTTTAAAAACGTAAAACTTTTTCCAAATGGTAATTAGGAAGGTATACCCTAACAGATAAGAGTATACAATTAAGATCTGAAGTAAAATGTTTTTGTGATCCAGACAAAAACACCATCCTTTGTACTAAATTTTGACAAACTAGTCTTGCTCACAAAGATTACAATGGAAGTTATTTCCCAACTGGGCACTTGTATGCCCAGCCCTGAAGTGCTACCAATGGTCAATAACTCAAAGCCTGCAGAGAACAGCACACCTCTAAAGAAAAAGTTCTGAAGATTTGCTACCTTAACCACTGACTTTATACGACTATCCTCAAGCTGCAGTGGATAGGGTGCGTGGAAGGTGCTCCAAAGCTTTGGAAGCTGGCTGGTTGTCATATATCTTTATAAGGATATAACCCATACAGCTTAGCCTACTGCAACAGGCATCAAAAGTTAGTTTTTTTTGTTTTAATACACAAAATTTAGTTGTGTACCATGTAAAATATGTTAGGCCTATTCTATTAACACCTGGAGGTTGAACGTCAGGTGCCAGGAAACTTAAAAAGGCATGCCCTGCTCCAAACACAGGAGTTATGACAAGTTTAAGGAACATCCACATGGAGATCCAAATACTGAGTACCAGAAACATCTCTCCTTTCCCACCTGAAAAACTCTTTTATCCTAGAAGAGACTGTCAGATTAAACAACATCAGTAGATTTGAGAAGCATAATCCAGGCCTTCTGCATTAGAAATATCCTCTTCTTTAGAAGTTGACTTAATTTTGAATGGAACATAAATAGTTTGTCTTGAATGCAAGACTTGCATAACTTTTGGCAAGCCCAGAGTCAAAGAAAATCAGCCATTCTGTGAAATATGAGCAATAACCCCCCCCACCGAGAAACATTTTAGGAGGAGCTAAAAGTTTTGTTTTGTGATGCCATTTCTGTAGGGCATTCACCTGATACATCTCCCCTAAAGATGTAACTGTACTCCAAAACCCTCAATATATTTGCTTGTAAGTTATCTGGTGAACACCTTTGCCTTCTGAAATAAGTCTTGATTCAAGTGGACATGTCATCCAATGGCCAACAAAGGATGGGTTTAGAACAGTTGGTGGCCACTGACAAGCATTTTTATCTGATCATAGCAGCCTCCAAAGGGAAACACTAGAGGGCCTAAGTGAAGCCAACCGACAGTGCAGGGGTTGCAAAAGCACCTCACTGGAATCTTATCAATGATCCTGAAGACGAAATGAAAGTCTGATTTGAGTGGTCCACTTCTTTTGACACATTATTCCTACACCTCTTTTTTTAGGTGGGCAGTTGTGCTTCAAAGCTGAAGAAGCAGTTGATGGCATATTAAAATATGCTGAGAGAGATCACCTTGTTCTCCAGTTACATATTTCCCAAGGCAGTTGACCACTTTATGAGCAAATCTTGACAGACTTTAAGAGACTAATCCCAATGTTCAAATTTCACAAATGAACACATTAAACTTTGACCCACAATAATAGATCCCTTAAAAATTTATTCAAAACTGTTTACTTCATTTGTCCACTCAGTTTAGTCTACACAGCCAACACAAACAAATGTGCTGTGTTTCAAAACACTCGCACTACATTTATCTTACTTCTCTGCAAGAAGACACAGACAAAAGGTAAGCAGCACATGTCTGGCTATCACTTCGGCTGATGGAGATATGCCTTGGCATACACAAGCGTAAATTAACTTTGTAGAAAGCAGATACTTATTATGGTGGAAAAAGTACAGTTTGGACCTACCATAAATGTAGATGTTCGAATGTATACACTGCTGCAGTCATTACATTTGGGTTATCCTGCTGTCAGGCAGTCCCGCAGTCGGCCAGAGTTACAAAGTCTTGGTCCGGCGTCGGTTGCTGTCTCTTCTTCCCTGACGTCAGTGCGCCAGGGGAATATAAGATGCAGCAGACACCATTTTCTTCAGTTTTTCTTGCCCTACATGTCACGTGCCCCCAAAAAGGTAGGCAATGTAAATTGCTAATAAAACATACATAAGAAAAGCAATCAAAACCTTTCAGTTACCAGCAAATACTCCCCATAGGTAGCAAAGGGTAGAAGGCCTAGTTAAATACCAGCAAGGAAGACGGGAAGGAGTGTGGGTAACCTAGACTGCAGCAGTGTATATACTCGAACATCTACATTTATGGTAGGTACACAACTGTACTATGTTCATCGTGTTACACTGCTGCAGTTATTACACTTGGGTAGAATCCCAAAGCTGAGGTTTGGTGGCTGGTTCTATAAGGCATTAGGGGTGGCTATAAGGCCCTGCAGCACTGCAGTGGCAAAGCCAGCTCTGGATTTAGAGTAAAGAGGCAGATGGTAATGCTTGGTGAAGGTATGTACAGAACTCCAAGTTGCTGCTTCCAAAACGTCCTTCGTAGGTACTCCTCTGAGGTAGATAGTTGAAGTGGCTGTTGCCCTGGTGGAATGAGACCTAATGTTGTTAGGTACAGATTTCCCATGTTGTGTATAGCAGAAACGTATACAGTGCCCTATCCATTTTGAAATGGTCTGTTTTGAAATGGCTTTTCCCTGAGCTCCTACAGGATATGCTACAAACAATTGCTCAGTTTTCCTGAAAGCTTTCGTTTTGTCCAAGCAGAAGCGTAACTGCCTGTGTATGTCCAAGGAATGCAGAAGTGTCTCCCCTTTATTCTGTGGATTTGGATAAAAAGTTGGCAAGTGAATAGTTTGGTTTAGAACCACACTTGATACCACCTTTGGCATAAAAGTAGGATTTGTTCTTAGAGACACCCTGTCTTGGTGGAAAATGATGAAAGGTTCCACTGCCATTAGTGCCTGTAATTCTGAAACTCTTCGTGCTGAGGTTATTGCCAGGAGCAGAGCAGTTTTCCAAGAGACATATTTTAAGCCTGCTGAGTTATCTGGCTCAAAAGGAGGTAAAGTTAATTTTTCCAAGACTAAGTTAAGGTCCCAAGTTGGAGTTTGTATTCTACGGGGCGGTCTTATGTTTTTTGCCCCTCTGAGGTACTGTTTTAGCAAAGGATTAGAAAAACTTGGTGGGTCTGTGTTGCAATGAGCAGAGATGGCAGAGGCGTGGATCTTAATGGATGAAAAGGAGAGGCCTTTGTCCAGCATCTCAGTTAAATATTGTAGTATCTGAGGAATATTTGGGACAAGAGGGTCAAGGCTGTGAGCCTGGTTCCAGGCACAGAATCTCTTCCATTTATCCGAATAGGCTTTCCTGGTGCTAGGCCTTCTGGCCTCCAGAATGGCATACGTAACAGCTTTGGAGAGAGGCATTGCTTGCCTGACTAAGGAATCTGCCATGCAGCCAGGTTTAAAGTCTTGAGCTGGCTGTGAAGTATCTGATTGTTTTGCTGAGTCAGATGTGGGATTTGAGGCAAAATCCACGGTGGACCTTATGCTAAGTTCTTTAAGACTGGCTACTAGTGCTGGCTTGGCCAGTCTGGGGCAATCAGGTTCATCTTTGGCTTTTCTTGTCTGGCTTTTAGGAGTACCTTTGAAAGGAGAGGTAGTGGTGGGAAAGCATATACTTGTAGGTTTTTCCAGCTGAATGAGAGGGCATCCGCTTTCCATGCTTGTGGAAGGTAAGTCCTTGTGCAGAATTTCTGTAGTTGGCAATTCATTGGGGATGCAAACAGATCTATGTCTGGGCTCCACCATTTTTGTGTTATCATTCTGAATATTTGTGGATGTAATTTCCACTCGTGCGGATCCATGATGTTTCTGCTTAAGTCGTCTGCCAGAGTGTTTTTCTCTCGTGGCAGGAATTGTGCTTGCAGATGAACTTGATAGGTTAGAGCTGTGTTCCACAAGGTCATGGCTTGTCTGCAGAGGGGATATGAATGAGTGCCCCCTTGCTTGTTTATGTACCACATAACTGAGGTGTTGTCTTGTCTTTAGTAGTAGTTGTCCTTGATGCAGAAGGTCTTTGAAAGCTATAAGGGCATTTTGTACAGCTAGCATCTGTTTTTGATTGATGTGAAGATGCCTTTGTTCTGCGGCCCACTTGCCCTGAATACATTTTCCTGCCATGTGTGCTCCCCAATGCGTAATCCGAAGCATCTGTTGTCAGTGTTTGCCTGGCTGTGGGTTGAGTGAAAGACTGTCCCATGTCGAGGTGACAGGCTTGAGCCCACCATCGAAACTCCTGTTGAAGGCAAGGAATAAGTGGTATTACCTGTTTCCAAACTGTGACAGTGTTGAGACCAGACACTTTAGGTACCATTGTAGTTTCCTCATATGCAGTCTGGCATATGGAATTAGTAGTATGCAAAATGCCAAGTACCCCAAGGCCTGCAGAATTTTTCTTGCAGGGAGTTGGGTTTTTGTTGCCATCAATTGGAAATATTGAGTCAGTTGTCCTTGCTTGTCTGGTGTGAGATAAACCATCTGGGCCGTTGTATTTAAGCTGGCACCCAGGAATATTATCTTTTGTGAGGGCACTAGTTTTGACTTCTTTTCGTTTACTGTGTACCCTAGGCAAATTGGCAATCTTTTTACATACGCCAGATGCTTTAGAAGAATGTCTTTGCTCTCTGCTTGAATAAGGCAGTCGTTCAAGTATGGGTAAATTTGAATTCCTTTTTGTCTGCAAAATGCAATTACTGGTGCCAGGCATTTTGTAAAGACCCTGGGCGCAGTAGATAAGCCAAAGGGCAGTGCAGAGAATTGGTAATGCATTGAACCAGCTAAGAATCTGAGGTATCTTCTGCAATTTTGTCTGATAGGGACATGCAGGTATGCCTCCTTGAGGTCCAAAGTTACGAGCCAAGCTTTCTTGCCTAGCATAAGAAGAAGCTGCTGTAGTGTCAACATTTTGAATTTTGGAACATCCAGGTAAGTATTTAGAGAAGAAAGATCCAGAATGGGGCTCCAGGCTTTTTCCTTTCTGGGAACCAGAAAGAGTCTTGAGTAAAATCCTTGTCCTTGCTCTCGTGTTGGTAACTTTTGAATAGCTCTCATGTCCATGAGTGCTGTAATTTGTCTTTGAACCTCTGCCTACTGATTTGGTGGCAGATTTGGCATTGCTTTTAACCCTGGCAGTGTGTGAAAGTGGAACCTGTAACCTTGAGATACAATATTGAGAACCCATTTGTCTTTGGTGATCATATGCCAATTGTGAAAGAAAAGTGCTAGTTTCCCCCCCAAGGGGGCTGCTTAGAGAGAAGTGCTTGGCAGCTGTAGTGGGAAGTCATTGGGGCTGTTTATTATAAGGTTAAGGCCCGTCTTCCCCGTCTTTCTGGGTAGAAGCACCCTATTGCCGAGGCCTGTAAGAACCTTGTGGCTGACCTCTGCCTCTTGGACGTCTGTATCTGCCCCTTTGAGGTCCGTCTGTAACTGGAAAGGACCAATTTTTTGTTGGTCAATTTCTGCTAAATCGAGGAGGCTGAACCTGTAAGAAATCCTTCACCATTTGCATAGATTTTGCCTTATCCTCCATTTTCTTTAATACCTCTTCTGCCTTAACTCCAAATAAAACATCCTGCTGCAAAGGTGCATCCAATAATTTTGCTTTAACATGATCTGGTAAAGTCCGCTCTTTTAACCAAGCATGTCTTCGAATGACAGACCCTGTAACTGCTGCTCTACAGGAGGCCTCTAATGAATCAAAACCACATTGCAAAGTATGTTTTCCCACTTGTTCAGCTGCATGCAATAAATCCTGCATTTCCTTATAGTTAGGAAAATCTGAATTTGGAAGCATTTTTTGTTTCAACTGAGACATCAATTATTGATGATATTTAAGCATGTGAAACTGGCAATTTAAGGCCCTCATTGCTAAAGTTGCAAATGTATATACTTTCTTCCCCCATCTGTCTAATGCTCTGGAATCTCTGTCAGAGGGAACTGGATTTTTTGCTGTAGAGGCCTTTACCCCTTTGGGAGCCTGGGAAATAGTTTCAGGGTCAGCAACAGGGCTTTTATAAATAAATTTGTGAGAGTCAAGGACTCTGTAGTATCTGTCTGGCTTAACTGGAACAGGAGGTAAAGAAACAGGATTTAAACTGGATTCAGAATACACATCATCCACAACATCTAACACTGGCGGAATAGCAAGGGGTCTGTGTTTAGGTAATAAAAGAAAATCTCTGAGCCTTTTCTTGGATTCTGAATAATCCTGGCCCTCCCAATGGAAATGCTCCCTCATGGTATGTAAGGTTTCCCCAAAGGAGTAGTCCTCTGGTGGAGAGGTTGAAGGAATTGATTCCTCAGCATCAGAATCCTCATAAGGGGGTAAAGAGTATCCTTGGTCTGAGGATGAATCTGAAGAGATGGACACCTGGTCAGATGAGTCATAGTCTGCATCCTGTCTAGGCCTTTTATCAGGAGGAGGGTGGGACCCCCTGATCAGAGTAATTAAGTCTTCGTACATTTTGAGCATCTGTTTCTTAGGCATGGAGGCCTGTCCTGGTGAATGTGGAAGCTGTTTCTTTGTTTTTAAAGGGGTTTTAGACTTAGCAGAAGATTTAATGGTTAGCTGAGTACATCTGAAAACACCCTCTGAAGCTGAGGGTTGTTCAGCTGCTCCGGATCCCTCTGAAGGGTTAGTCTCGGTAGGCCATAAATCTGGTGTATCTGAAGGCCCAGCCATCTCCACGTGGGAGTCAGAGGCAGTCGTAAGGGGCTGCGAAGGCGCCTTGCTGAAAACCAGAGAACCGGTGACTGGCTTAGAAGAGGCTTCGTCGTCAGTTTTGGGCCTCGGATGCCTGTCCTTGTCTTTGCACTTTTTGTGTATCCCAGTCATCAGTTGTTCCAATGGCATAGTGTAATTGAATTTTCTGCCAAAATAATGTCGGGCAAAATTAAACTGACATTTAATAGTGCGCTTGTTAAACCTAGCACAAAACCGACAACCTGTGACGTCGTGGTCTGGGCCTAGGCATGGGATACAATAGGAATGGAAATCCTTATGAGGTATTTGCTTCCCACAAGAAATACAATTATTAACTTTTACTGACTTCGGTCTGAGGCAAGAAAAAGTTTCCCTAACAGGGTACTTAGCTTTATAGAAGACTTTGGTTCTGGATTCGGAATGAAAATCTCAGGAGTCGGTCGACCAGCACTTGCGAACCGCTTTTTCATTAGGCACCGCACGGCAAGAAAGACTGAAGAAAATGTCATCAGCTGCATCTTGTATACCCCTGGCTCACTGACTTCAAGGAAGAATCGACAGCAACCGACGCCGGACCAAGACTTTGGAACTCTGGACGACTGTGGGACCACCTGATGGCAGGATAACCCAAGTGTAATGACTGCAGCAGTGTAACACGATGAACATCGATTGGTTCATACAAAACACCTCTAGCCAAGTGCAGTATACTAGCATGTAAACACAGCATCCTTCACTCTAGCCATCCTGCTATTAAAACAGCTATGCTCACACAAAGGAAAACAAAAATAAAAAGAAAAAAACAGTTCACAAATGGAATGTGATGCACCGCTTAGTGCACAGCTTTACTAGTCAGGATATTTAATACAAGACATACAGAAAATGTGTAAAAATGAGTCAAAATACTGTGCATAAACTTTGTGAAACAAAACATTTCGAATACATTGAAAGATTACTATCAATTTCTACTTACAATAGGTACTGACAAATTTTTATGCAGACAAAGTAAATAATGCTGCTTTTGTTGGTCTTTTTAAACATGGCCTCTAAAAGCCTTCAAACGCAAGTATAACATCTGCCGAAGTCTCAGCATCTAACAAAGGATTAGATGACTAAGACACAGACTGTACAGTGGGGAAGAAAGGACACCAAAGCAAAGGCTTTCTCCTGTAGAAGAAACTTCCCCAAAAGAAAAAAATGATGTCAGCTAAAGCAATAAACTTGCTACAAATCATCCCTCTAGGTAACACTAGTCACATAGCAGTACATCATGTGTGTTGATACTGCCTAATGAAAGACTGCATACTTGCGATAAGAGCTGGGTTACTGCTCGTCTCCAACACACATCAAACATAATATTCCTAAAGAAACTAATCTGGGTAGTTACTACACGCTAGTTTAACTAATGCAATCAGTTACTGGTTATAAAGTACATAAAATGTTACCCATGAATGCTTGTAGTTGGAAGATTTACTTGACAAAGGTAAGTAGCAATGAAATCTGCTTGTTTCTTTGTTGCAACAAATACCATGGTACGTTCTGAACCTGCAACAAAAACAAACATTTAGACAGTTGCATACTTTAACACAGTAGTGGAGTGACGACTGCTACATTATGGCCTAAAGCTTTGCTGAAAGGCAAATCAGCCTTGGTACTTAAAGGACACACTGACTAGGTAGGGAAAAATGATGGCCTTCCTGATACTGAGAATCAAGGGGGTTAAAGGTAGCTACTAAGTAGTGTACTAGTCAGTACACGAAAACTGGAAAGGTACATACACAAGTGAAATAGACCAAATTTACCCATACATGCTATGTCCAGTGGAGCTGGACTACAACAGAAATCTGAAACATCACATATTTTGATATGTGACAAGATGAGTACTGGTAAGTATCAAACAGGGAACTGGAGAAAAAAAAGTATACACCATACAGAGGACTGTGGGGGAATGAAAGAAAGAACAACTCAGTAAGTAAACTTATAACAGTTGTTAAAATGCATCACTAATGCAGTAGCTGAAAGTATGGTTCCTACCCAAATGAGTGGATAGTGTTTTAAAGCTTAATGGTGTTTGCACATGTGCACCATCAGGAGCTCTATATCAAGACAGCTGCAATGCAAATTACCTCAGACCATTTTTCTGCCTAGGAAGGGATGCAAGAAGCCTGAAAGAACAATGCTAGGGAACAATTTGCAATGATGTGAGGTATTGTCATATATACCATAAGTACAGCAGTGGATGTGTAACATATGCCAGCATAGCTATCTGGAGTTTTGTAAAGAACTGCATGTCATTTGTATATCAAACTGATTTGTACAGGTGTCAGTGTCGAAAATGTACTTGTAGAGCTGCTTGCATTAAAAATGTGCCAACACTGGGTCCTGCTGGACAGAAAAGAAATACACCTGTATGTCAGACTGTAGTGTAAATGTTGAAATGAATATACTGTAACAGAGAATACTGGAAAAGAGGAGGTTAATCTCAGCCCAGCTAACTTTGAAAAATAGTCTAAAATTAAATTACCTGCTTAGGCCATAAATAGTGTATCCAACAATTCTGATTGCAGCAAGAAAGAGACATAAGGCATGAAAACCAGGACTACGAGTCCTACTGTATTGGCCTTAAGGGTGAACTAATTGCTACCTCGGAAAGGTAGAAGTTTTTGGAATGGTTTAATAGTTTTCAGATATTATAACGCATCTTAGCAAAGCTCTGTGGGTGTATGGTAACATGTGCAAGATTCTGGTTCAGTTTCTATTAAAGGCAGTAGTGTGGGAACCAGAGTCAGATGACCAGATGTAACTCATGTCACTCTGTAATGCAGCACTGAAATGATGTTTTAATACTAGATGAGACAGAAGTCTCAGGGCAGTCTGTTTTTGAAATCTGACAAGACCATTCAGCCACTTCATCCAGTCTTGCTTTAGTAAGTAACCAGGGAATAGTAATTCTTTAGATCGGTCAGGAAAACATAGTGAGATTAGTTAAGTACTGTTTCTGCATCTATGTGAATCTATCGATCTGCATTATTTTTTTTAATATTTCCTGTGATTCAAACTCTGGTGCTTATTGTAAATTGATATTTAGTGTTTTTATGTTATTTTTATTTATTAAATATATTTAAAATTTTCACTGTGGCTGGTCTTTTCAGGAAAATATTTAGTGACACTGTAGCCACTCCTGAAAGCTTTGCTGTAGTGGTCAAACAAGACCATTTGTATTGGGATTAATTTTATTAAGTATAACTTGACACCCTGGTAAGAGCCTTAGAGTAGCTGGCTTTGAAGTGTTCTGGTGGCAGTATCTATCTTATAGTCTGGACAGAGGGGTACAGCTGGTAAATCTGTACCAGCCTTTCCCAGGTGTGTCTGAGTAAAAATCAAATCTCAGAGTGTGTGTATATAAGCTACTTGGAGAAGGGACACAGAGCACTGGTTTCACAGAGAGGATGGTAGAGGAAAACGGAAACAAAAAAGAAACTGCTGTGGGTAAAACCAAGGTGCAAAAAAATAAGTAAAGATATAAACACAATGCACCAAGGTAACAAACAATAACGTTTAATGAAAACAAAGTAAAAGACAGAGGTGAGCGCTTTCGTAACAATAGTTGCTTCATCAGACAAAGATCAAGAGAATAGCACTGCTTAAATGGGTAAAAAAACAATTATCTCATCAATTAATGTCATACACCAAAAGTTATTTAGAGAGACAGTTACAACACGAGCAAAGTAATGGTATGAATAAGATACAAAATGCTGAATAAATACTGCATAAAATAAATTTGCATATGCATAAAATGTAATATAATAAAGGTAACAATAAAAATAAAAAATGAACAATAAAAATTGTCAATGTTTAAGGCGTCTAGCTTTCAAGAATGGAATTAAAGAAGTGGTACCATTGAGGCCTGGGTATCTTTCTGCATTAAGTTTCAGTATCCATTTCTGTTCATGAATCTCTAACATTTTCTATATCGCCACCTCTCAGATTTCTATATATGTGTTGCAAGACAAATAATTTGAAGGAATGAGAAGAGTCTGTGCACATAACATGATTAGCAAGTGCATTTGTTTGCTTATTATTCCTAATGTCACAGATATGTTCTAAAATTGTCTTTAAAAAGCCTCTTAGTTTTGCCAACGTAGAAGGCAGGACATTGCTGGCAAAAACAAAAGTAAATGACGTCAGTAGTCTTGCAATCTGAATAAGTGTTGGAATGTAGTTTAAAATGTCTGGTTGGATGAATATATATGTTTTTACTGTAGACATATGGACATGCACTACATGATCTACATAGAAAAGTGCCGTGACGGGTGGAAATGCATGTAGTGTTGCGTGGTTCACTGTTGCAAAGATACTGTTTAAGTGACCTTTTGTTCCTAAAGCAAAAGCGTGGAGTATTGGCAATTGTGGTATTAAGGTTAGGGACCTCTTGTAACAGATGCCAATGTCTCCTAATAACATCAGTATATTGGTTAATGTTACTAGCAAATTGGAACAACTCCAAAATCATAAGTAGTCGGAACGACATTATCAGCAGACTCATTCCTAGTAGATTGAAAGTATGGTCTACATCTGGTATGTCTCATTTGCCAAGCATTGGAAATAGTCTTATCAATGTCAGTATCATGGTAACCCCTTTCCAGAAAATCAGATTTTAAACTGTTAAGTGCAATCTCTGCATCCTCATCTTTATCATGTAGTCTTAAGGTCCTAAAGACTTGGCCTTTAAGTACATTCTTAGGTATATGTCTAGGGTGCATGCTGGACTTATGTAAAAGTGTATTCTTTCTGGTCGGTTTAAAATAAATAGTACTATTTAACCGATTTAAACTAGACCTAGTAATGTGTACATCAAGAAAGTTGATGTCAGTGGCAGAGATCTGGTGAGAAAATCTCAAAAAATCAGTGGTGGTGTGTAGGTATTGTAAAAATGAGGTAAAGTCCGAACCATTACCTTTCCACAACATGAAGACAGTCTACAAAACGTACATACCATAGTACTTGTCCTAAGAAAGGATTCTTGTCAGATAGAATGTTAACTTCTTCCCAGCAAACCAAGGCAAGGTTGGCGTAGCTGTTGGCATAGGGAGTCCCCATGGCTACGCCAACCTTCTGTAAATAAAACTGTTCTTGGAAAGTAACAATGTTATTTTCCAAGATAATTTATAGTAAACTGCAAATCAATTGAATTTTGGTATTATTAAAACACTTGTTAACTGTCAGAAACTCTCGTCATTTCAATGCCCCATGTATTGGGTATGCTGGTGAATAGTGATTCTATATCCATGGTAACCAAGACAAAATCTAAATCCGTATCAATACTATCCATTCTGTTATGTAACCTTGTTAAGAACATCTTGGTATCCCTTAGTATAGTATGACAATTCTCTAAAAGGCCATGTAGGCTGCCTTCAACATATATAGAAAGGGGTTCAGTGCACCAGGATGGTAGAGGACTTGGCTTGGAGCACTCGGCTGAGGACTCAAACTCTACAGCTGTGGTCAGTGTGGAGGCTTATTTGGGGCCTGGTGAGAGAGGGAACCCCAGCCCCAAGACGGGAGTGTGGTCCCTATATGCACTTATTGTGCTTGATGCAGACAGCTGCATCTGGAAATACTGTGTGTACCTATTTATGTTCCAAGTGAACGTCCCTCACCTATGTCTGTAGTAAGGATAAAGACTCCCTGATCACTGGCTCAGAGGGGCTCAGAGGAGGGACGTCACACAATTCAACAGTGCATATATATATATATATATATATATATATATATATATATATATATATATATATATATATATATAGGCTGGACGGAGGGGAAGCTACTGCAAGTCAGGCTTGAAGAGGGTCCTGTTTCCAGATCACTGTTGCAGTAGCCAAAACTATATGGGTAGATTACCACAGTTTAGAAAACCAAAAGGGTGGAGGCCAATAAACAGACTCCAGGAGCCCCTGAAGAATAATCATACCAAAGCATGTTCCAGACCTGGAAAATAAATCCAGCTTGTAGTTCTTTGCAGAAATATGCACAGAGAACCAAGCTGCTGCTTCTTGAATACTTAAAGAGCTGACCCCCCCCCCCCTGGGGATGGGCCCTAACCTTGCCTGGAAGTACTTGCTATGGTGAGTACAACAAAAGGAAATATAGAATTAGTCAACCGCCTGGCAACAGTGTGTATTGACAATGGTTGTCCTTTCCTTAACTTTATAGAAGACAAACAGCTGATCACCTTTCCAGAAGGATCAAATTTCTCCATGCAGTACTTGAGAGGCCTGTGGATATCTAGAGTGTGAAGAATACAAACAAATGCACATTGACAGATGACTAAAGTAGGCCAGAGGGCAGTAACGAACAAATAATAAAGAATCAGAGGCACCCTGGCCTGAAAAAGGTCCTAGTTCCAGTACTGGGGATCCAGCTAGAAAATTGTTTCCACTTGCATAGATACAATTTTCTATTACCAATTTTTGCCTCCTTTAGTACTTGCAAGTCATCAGAAAAAAAGGTGTCTGAAGGCTATCAAAATTATCATCCAGGCAGTTAGTTGTATTTGTAAGGGTGGGTGCATCAGCAACCTGTCTCTTGTCTGAGTAAATCCAGTTTGTGAGGAAAGCTTGTGGTAATTTTCTTTGGTCACACTGGAAAGCAGGGAAAAGTTACAGTTGTGTAAGAATGTACCATAACAGTAGAAGCCCTAACCAATCATTGCTGCAGTATTCCAAATTGTTGGGATAAATAATCTAGATGTCTGGAAGGGGCATCAAAGCTAAAACCTTTCAGCGAGCAGTATGTCCAATGTATGATAAACCTGTAGGTGAAGGTTACATAAGCGGATATGCGAGTGTAAACCTTTATACCATCTTCAAGCCAGTAACCCCAACGAGGTCTGGGACAAAAACTGATAAGCTAAGAATGAAGAGGCAAAAAGACAGCTCCAGTTTCATTCCTTCTTCCTTTTTCCCTCATGGACCAGAGAAGGGGGCAGATAGAGACATAATACTGCAACAGTGATCACTAGGACACCTACTGTTACGACAAGTTCTTGTACAACTGTACTACATCCCTCTTTGGATCCTTAGATACCAAACTGTTGGGTGTTTCCCAAAGCTTAAGAGGTATGAAGGGCAGTTGGAAGGTAGACAGGAGAACTGTCTAGTAATCCAGAATGGACTGCCCTGCTGAAGGCAGCTTTGCATTCATAAATGGCATCCAACTCTGTAATGTTTAAAGTATGCATAGAAGACCACACAGCTGCTTCTAAAATTGTTCTAGAATTAATCCCCTTGTAAAAGGCTCCAGATGAAGCTACTGCTCTAGTACAATGAGATCGTTGCTGGAGTAGGTAAGGATCTGCCATGAAATGGATTTAAAGATTCAGTCAGCAATAGTTTGTTTTGAAACTGGGTTTCTCAACTTGGAGTCCTGGAAATAGAAATAACTAGTCAGGCTTGGGAACATCCTTAGTCTAATCAAAGTAAAACCTGAGATCTCTAGCACAAAGAGAATGTAGACGCTTTTCTCCATTATACAGATCAGAGAAGAAAGTGGGAAAGTTTATGGTCCGATTGAGAGACCGATCTTTTACTAGGCATGAAGGAGGGATCAGCCCTTAACACTGTCCTTTTGAACAGTAAGGAAGGGAGAGGTTGCCATAAGGGCTAAAAGCTCAAACTCGTATGGCAGAGATGAACGCTACCAAAAAGAACAGGTGTCCTCGTATTTCACTGTTGCAGTATTCTAAACAGAAGGGATCTCCAGCCCAGGGCAGCCCGATACACAGCCAGTATAGCAACGCTTAATCTTGTATGCGCCATATATGCTCTCGGCATAGAGCATAAAAAGGATGTATGGACGCATCTACCTAGGACATCTTTGCCACCAGTTAAAATACCATTATACATACCTTCATATCCCTACTTACCCTCTTTTCACGAAGTTTTTACATTTCTCTGGGTCTTCCTTTCATTTTTAGTTCTCTGCTTTGCCCTTTGGCCTCTCTACCGCTTCAAGGGTATTCACAAAATGTCTAGCTCCTGCGAATTCTCCTTATCTAAACAACCTGTTGCTTCAGGCACTTTCTCCCAGTCGCCTGTTACAGGATCTGGAGTTAACCACATTTCTTCAGTATGGGGTTCACTATCAACTTCCAGAAATTCATCCTAACTCCCTCTCAAGATCATGTGAATCTGGGATGCAGAAATCAGACAGTACCAATGTTAGTGCCTCTTTCACCCACAAAAGTTTTGTCACTGACTGCCTTTTTTCAGTATCTTCTTCCTCTGACTGCCATGCCAGCCTGGGAGTTTCTTTGGGCCCTGGAATTCATGGACTCTTCTATTCCAATGCTTGCTTCTTGCCAGACCGTATATGCAGAAGCTTCAATGGTACCTTCAAGTCAGTTTGGCTGCAGCACTGTCACCCTCTGGATTTCAGTGCATCTATCCTTCCCTTGTTTACAGAAGAAATTCAAGTGTGGATTCAACAGTTTGATCTCAACCTAGGCCTGCCCTTTCAGCCTCCAATCCCTTCTCAAAAACTGTTCACAGATGTCTCAGACATGGGGTGGGGGGCTTCTTTTGGTCACCGAAAGTTCAGGGTCTCTGTTCACCTCATCCAGAACCCAGACCATATCAACATCAAGGAGATGAGAGCTCCGATTCTGGTCCTTCAAACTTGTGACTTCATGTTCTCTCCAGGCCCCTTCAAGGTGTACACACACAACACTACAGTAATGTGGGTATGTCAACAAGCCAAAAGGCAGGATGGTTCTTCATTGATGGGATGCAGCTCTCTTATCAGTTAACTCTTCAAAGAGTATACATTCCTTCAGAGCACAATCTAGTGGCAGATTCTTTGAGCAAGTCCAAAACACAAGCTCAAGAATGGATGCTTCATAGTGGTATGTTTCTGGACAATGTCCATTGGTAAGGTATTCTCAGATTTTTCTGCCTCCCCTATGAACAAGGCAGCTTCCTCTCTTCTTTCCCAGAATGCCATCTGGTGTGGAAGACAGATGGCTTTTCTTTCCCTTACTAGCAGATGTTTCTTTATATTTCCCTCCTCTTCCTCTACTTTCAGGAGTCCTGCTCTTCCTCTACTTTCAGGAGTCCTGCAGATGATTCAGCTAGACTCCACAAAAATCTTCCAAGCGACTCCCTTTTGGCCAAGACAGCACTGGTTCACCCAGTTAATGCATTTGGCCGGGGGCAATTACCACAAATTACCTCACCAGTTGGATCTCCTCACACAGGGCAAGGGGTCTCATCTATTCTCACTTGTCCACTCTTCAACTGCTACTGTGGGTGATGGGTTTGATCTTTTTCTGGCACCTCTTTTCTGAGGACGTGCTCAGGGTTTTACAGGAGGCAAGGAAACCCTCAACCAGAAAATATGTGTCCAAATGAAGAAATCTTCCGTCTGGTGCCATGCCCGTAATCAAGGAGCGTTTTTAGTCGGGATCCTTCTGGTCTTCTCTTATTTGTGTGAGTTGCTCCAGACTGGACTGGCCTGTGAAGGCCCATGTGTCAGCCATTTCTGCTGCTTGCCTGCCCTTGAAATCTCCTTTGGCTTCTCATTTTGAGGTCAAACGATTTCTTATAGATGTCCTGCATATTAGTCCTCCACGGAAACCTAGTCCTCCTCCTTAGGACCTTAATTTTGTTTTGGAAAAATTGACTCAGGCTCCTTTTTAGCCTGCAGATTCTACATCTTTGCAGCATTGTACCTGGAAGACTGCTTTGTTGCTGGCTCTTACTTATGCTTGGAGGGTTTCTGAGCTTCAGGCCCTTAAAACCATTCCTTTTTTTTGGTTTTTCACAGGGACAGGGTGTACCTTCACACTAATCCTTTTATGCTCAAGGTAGTAAATGAGTTATCCTTGAATCAGTCAGTACAACTCCCTTCTTTTTTTCCCCTTCTCCTCAGTCTGCTAGTGAGAGGGTCCTCCATACCTTGAATTTACAGAGGCAGCTCAGGTATTATTTTGGTAAAACCAAGGCCATTCACAAGTCTGATCAGCTTTTTGTTTCCTTTCATCCCAAGACATTGGGTTTGACTAAGTAAACCATCTCCTCCTGGATATCCAAGGGCATTTCCTTTTGTTATACTTTTCATGGCAAATATCTACTTTTGTTAGAACTCATTCCACCAAGGCTGTTGCCTCTTTTGCTCCCTTCTCCAAGGGGTTGGACACCAATTCCATTGCTGAAGCTGCTACTTGGTCTTCAGTGCATACCATTACTAAGCATTATAAGTTAGACATGGTTTCTAGGGCCAGAACAGGTTTTGCTAGAACCATTTTATATGGGTTTGTACAGGGTTCTTCTCAGCCTTCCAATTCCCATTTCTGAGCCTTTTCTTAACTCTCCTTTCTGTTTAGGACACTGCAACAGTGAAACAGAAGGACATGGTACAGTAGGTAAAATTTTACCACAACAGTAGTCCTTTTCAATGTTGCAGTATTCATTCACTCGCTCCAATTTCCTCGTTTGCTTTTTTTTTTTTTTTTAATATAGATTCTCTTCTGGCGGAGGGCTTCCCCTTTTTCTTCTGCATTTTTTTCCTTCTAGATGTCCAGGGACACCTTTGTCCTATGAAGACTGTTCTCTTCTGGGGCAAATCAATTCTAGGTAGCTGCCTTCGTATGAACATTTTGTGTCCTACTTTCTGTGTGAGGAGCACAAGTGGGACATATGTGGCACATATAAGATTAGGCTTTGGTATCCGTTTAGAATGCTGCATCAGTGAAGAGAAGGACATCTACTGTTACAGTAAGATTTTACACAAGTAAAGAATTTGGGAGAGGCAGACGCTGCTGGTACAAAACAAAGGTGAGCAAGTTTTTCCAGCAAAAAGTCCCAAGCTGGAGGGACAGCGTTTCTTGGAGGTTTCCGGTGGAGTAAACCTTTTAAGAATGGTTTTACCTCAAGTTTGGCAAGCAGCAGAGGATCCAGAGATAGGCACACATATAAGGCTGAAATGTGTGCCATAACAGATGAGTGCATGCTAAGCCAGACTTCAACAGCTCACACAAATAAGACAGGACCAGTGGGGTACTGGCCTCTAGTGGGTCCTGATTTTTAGTCTGACAGTATAGTAAATAGTTTCCATTTTGCTATGCAAGATTTTCTGATAAGGTTCTTCAAGAGGCAAGCAAACCTAAGCATACTCTGAGAAAAGTAGTGTCTAAAAGGCAATAGACTCATGCACCTTGTATCGATACCAATAAACTGTTCCATCACAAAACACCACGTCCCACTGCTCTGGAAAATATCATACATAATCCCCCTACATAAAGGCAGCAACTAAACCGAACTCTCAAATTATAGCCATCCTAGCCCCACTGTCCAAAATACTAGAAAGATGTATCCATTCAACTTCTTCAGTATCTTTTTTACTAACAACTTCCTAGCCAAATCTCAGCATTGGTTTAGGCCTAACCATAGTACAACTGCCCTTCTCAGTTTCACCAACACCATTAATCACTTCAGAAATTAAGGTAAAATGGTTTCTTCAGCTGTCCTGGATATGTCGAATGGCTTCAACACAGTATCCCATCCAAAACTACTGTGTGCATTCAATAACCTAAATCTTAGCGCCACAGCTATCATCTGGTTCCAAAGCTATCTAACACACTGCCAACAAGCAGATAAATGGTTACAAGACCTCTCCTCCTTGCTACCAGTCACACACTGAGTTCCACAAGGTTCCATACTTGCCCCTCTTCTTTTCAGTATTTTCATTAATAATCTACATTCTGCCACCGCGCTAGCCACACTGATCTAATATGCAGATGAGTCAACATGTATATGTGCTGCCCTAACATACAACTCCAAGACATCGCACACAAATCTTTCACTGCAACTGAATAGTGCATCACAAATCTACAATTCATCCTACACCCCAAAAAGACCAAACTTATGATTTTCCAACCTATCACAGCCCCAGATTCCCCTCCCACTTTATCACCTCCGACAACACAATAATTACATAAGAATCGCACACAAAACTCCTAGGAGTAATAGGACAATAGCTTGAGACTTGCTCTACACATCACAAACGAAATACATAAAAAGCTAGGAACCCTATACCGAAACAAAATATTATCAGACAATACTAGAATAGCCACTGCTAGAACTAGTCTCCTATCCACTCTCCTTTACACATCACCCATTCTTATTAATCTTAAAAAAGCTGACCTAGAAACAGACTTGCCATGCAAGAGACAACCACCTCGCACTTGGGGGGGGGGGGGGGGCTTGAACTACTCCAACTACTATATCATAAACTCGTAATGGCCCACAAAATACTTCATCAGCCTGAAAAAATACCAGCTTTCCAGAACATAACAGTACCTTACTCCAACAACCAAACACTATGTTCCACCAATAAATCTCTATTGAAAATCACCAAGGCAACAAATACAGCAAGTGACTTTCTTTACTCAAATCATGTAGCAAAAACCTGAAACACACTCCCACTCGCTATTAGATCCACTACAAACACTGCTCTCTTCAAACAACTTAAAACACACCTAACACCTGGCTTTGTTCAAGTAGCACTCCTGGCTGACTTCTATGAACTGTACCAATTATACTCTTTCAATCCTTCCATATTTTCATTCTACCCACTTAATCCTACATTTGCTACTACAACATATGTACCTCAACTATCAGAAAGACTCGTACTATCAACTACTTATTACCACTATAATTTTTATTAATCTCCCTAGCATTTTACTATTTGCAGGTATTATAATCTCCTTTATGCTTTCAGGTTCTCAGCCACATATGTTAAATTTATTCACCTCAGCATTACATATTCCATGACATATAACATTGCTATTGTAAATACTTTTTCTTTTAAAAAAATTATCACAGTTTTGTTGTAATTTCTGTGCATTATGTTGAGCTTTTCTTCCCGAGCCTCTGCTGAAAATGGGTACCTGCTCAGTCAGACCTTGTTGGTAAACAAATGTAAAACGAAAAAATCTATAATCCATACAATGTCAGGCTGTGGAATGACAGGTTGGTATGAAGCAGTGAGCCCTTTTTCTGCGTGAGCAAGTGTACTGTGGAGGGAAGCTTCTGGTTACTGCCTAGCTAAAGGCAGTAGAGGTAAGCCAGTGCCACCAGTAAGACCTTTGGGCATTCTCTCTGGATCTTTAAAAAAAACCCTTACGAACAAGAGGAAGAGGACAGAAGTCATACAAGACCCTCCCCCTTTCCAAGGAAAAGAAAAGGCAATGTCTCAGTTTTCCAAGATTGAGGACAGCAGGCCCCAACAAAAAAAGGGTGGAAGCTGTTGTGTCCCGCATGGGCGGGGGGGGCATGTTTATGAAGACTTCTCTATTCAGCACCCATTCATGGGGATTTTCCATCGCTATGTTTAGAAAATCTACCAGGACACTGTCCTGTAAGGGAATTTAAACCACTTGGATGAAGAGGTTTGCTTCTGTGACCTGGTCCCATGCCACATGAGCCAGTATACAGAGTTGGTAAACAAGCAGGAGAGCACAAGCTCTTATATACCACACAACAGTTATGTTGTCTGGGAACATTCGTAACGGACCTAGTTTCCAAGAATGGCAGATGATCTGCAGACCAGTATTAGTACCCTCACCTCCTTCATACTGATGCACTCTGACCTTAAATTTGTAGGCCATTGTCTGTGAAATCTCAGATTCTTAATTACTAGGCTAGCAAATCTTGCAAGATGGTTTAAGATATCTTAACTTCCCCTTTGGTGCTCAAATTAACCCATCTTATTTGGGGTTTAATGGCTTTACCCATCCCCATGGTCATCAATTACATATCACCCCCATGAAGAATATCTGGCATAAGGTGGAGTACACTTTTTAAGAATGGTTTTAGAGAGTTTGTCCAGAAGGTAGATCCAGAGGTAGGCATGCAGATATGGCTGAAATGTGTGCCTTAACAGTGGAGTATGTTATGCTACACAACAGCTAGCACAAATAAGAGAGGACCAGCAGGTCCATTATTACTACAGGGGGGCAGTCCTGGGGAATACTTTATATTTCTCATCCACAGATGCAAGTTGTTCTCTAAAATGGACAGGGATAAGCTTTGTTTACATGGATGGGGAGTCTGGTCCAAGATAGTGGTATCTTCAGAGAGATATATCCGCCACTCCAAACCACTCTGTTGATGTTGCATAAGAACTTTAGATACCTGGATTGAGGATTTCTGATGTCATTTTACTTGCTGATGTGCAGTAAATCCATCAATACTGGATCTAAGGATAGCTTGTATGCTAGACACAGGTTGCCTCTCAGCAGTCTGAAGAAAACAGAGAACAGTGACAGGGCTTTGAGTCGGTCCAAGTAGGACACTTTGTTTAGGCCTTGTATCCTTCTGGAAAGGTATCTCTGTGGGCATTCCAGTTGTTGCATGTGTCTGGACAGAGGGGGCTATATACTCAATGACTGGCCAAATGAACAATGAAGATAAAGGCCAAATGAACAATGAAGATAAAGGAGATAATGACATACCTAGCTCTAGAAACAACCCATCTCTTTATACCTTGTACAATACAGAAGGACTTTCTTACAACAATGGACACATGTTGCCCATCTGTGCTCTCCATGAATCTTCTAATGCATCTGAGTGCAGCTCTTGTAGTGGTTTCTGTGGTTTAAAGGGAAGACCCAGGTTGAGATTCATCTGTGATATCCACCACAGTATTTACTTCCTTAGGCAAAGCAGGAGAGGAACCAGTGTCCAGTGGATAAGAATGTTGAGACCAGGTGAACTTCAAGCAACAATGAATTCTCCTCATATGGAGTCTGGCACAGGGAACCATGAGGACTGTTGCTGCCATGAATCCCAGAGCTGTGAGAAACTTCCTTGCAGTACAGGACTGAGGAGGAAGGAAGTAATCTGTTAGGCTTTGCACTTTATCTGGAGAAAAGAAAGCCTACATGACAGTTTGGTGTCTAGACAAAGAAAACTAGATCTTGGACTGGTTTTACTGAGGACTTTTTTTAAGGATGATTTAGAAACCCAGGCCCTAAAATAGGACCAGGGTGAAGCTGAGATGAGTCAAAAGCATCTGCTGAGAGGATGCCTGCATTAACAGGTAGTCTAAATAAGGGAATATTTGGATTAAGTGAGTCTTGCAGTAATTTATGCCTGAGGCATGCCACTTTGTGAAGACTCTGGGAGCTAGTGTCTCTCCAAAAGAAAAAGCAGTGAACTAAAGGTGTGATGAGCTACTAGAAAACCTCAAAAACTTTCCTTTAAACAGGGTGAATAGGAACGTGAAAATGCACATCACTTTGGTCCAGAGATACCAAGAAGGCTTGAGGAACAATGAAAGGAAGCAGAGTTTGCGGGGACAACATCTTGAAAGATGGTACACAGATAAGGGAGAAACTTAAAATAGTTTTCCAGTCTCTTCCCTTTCTTGTAAGGAACAGGCTACAAAGGATTAGTCCAGAAAAAAAATCACTGCAGACAGCAGATCTAGGAGGGTCTTTCTCCGATACCCTCCCTGTGGGAGGAATAAAGACAACTTCATAAAGTTTCCAGTAATTAAGCACAATAGTGTTCTTGTCCATCTACCTACTTAACTGAATAAACTACTGGAAATTTCAACAAGGTGTCTTTATTCCTCTCACAGGGAGGGTATCAGAGTCTCCCAGATCTGCTAGCTAAACAGATTTTATATGGACTAATCCTTTGTACTCTTTCTTATTAGTAATGTCAACCTCTGGGTCACATGTGGGAAACCAGATTTCACTTGAGCCCTCTGGATTACCTCTGCTTCCCTTTCTTGGGAGGAGGAACAGTCTGGAACAGAACTCTTCCTGCATATTGCTGAGAAACCGGTCCTTGCTCGAGTAAGGTTTAAAATGAAAGGATAGAAAAACTATTTGATTTTGTGGAAAAAAAGGGATACCAGTAAATGGTGGCATTTCTTTCAGGCCATTCTGTACTCATTTTGAATGACAAAGAATCCATTTGTCTGAAGTGACGAGTAGTCTTTTTTTAAGGGATGAAGTAAGCCTTGAGAGACCTCCCAGATCAACAGTCCTTGTCTGGTTTGTCCTGGAATATTTTGAGAGGCATTTTCTTTACCCTAAAAGGTGGCTTCAGCTCTCCGTGAACAAAAAGTGGATTTTACAAGGTAAATACTTGCATATCTCAGCACAGAAGTAATAAAGATCTGTCTACAGCCATTCATAATGTTACTTTGTTTTGCAACTGTCTGAAGAGAATGACAGCATCTAGACCTAACAAAAGGTCCTTATTTAAAGCAGAATTCTGCCTTAATATCCACTGGGAAGGGCTGAGAACGTAACCATACATACCTCTTCTGATCAAACAGCCTGTAGCAGCTATCCTGGAAGAAACTTGCACTGCATCAAAGCTGCACTTAATGCTGTGCTTAGCCACCTGAGAAGCTTCAGCCACACTGAAAATTTGTTTACTGACAGGGTCCTGAAGAGAGGACAGTGCTTTATTTAAATTGCCCAAAACAGACAAGTAGTATTTAGTCATTTTGAATCTAATTCAGAGCTCAGAGAGTACAGTACATATAAACCTTTCCCTCTAAATCTGTCCACTGACCTTGCTGTCGTCATAAGTAAAAGCACTGACAGTATGTAATAATTTAGAGAGGTTATCTGTACACAAGGAAAATACAGAATAATCTTCTACAGGGTTTTCTTTTTTTTCTTTTTTTTTTTTTTTTTAAAAGAGAATTGTGAACCCTCAGGTACCTTGTAAACTGCCAGGCCTTTTAAGAGCTGGTGCGGTGGAAGCGGATACAAAGCATCAAGGAACACCTCCAGAAAGAACAACTGAGTAAATATCTTACCATAATTCTAAATTCTCTCCACTGTTCCATTATTCCTTTCTATAGGGATTTCCTGTCCAGCGCAGTCAGACGTTCGGCCAGTATACCAAAGCCTTATGATCTTGTATGCATAATATGTCATACATGTGCTCCCCACACAGGACGTTAGGTATAAAAGTAACATATGGCTGCAGATGCACAGAACTCTGCTGCCCCAGTAGAGAACACTCTCATTGGGACAAAGGACTCCATTCACATCCAGGAGAAAACACAGAAGAAAAAAGGAAGACCATCGGCTACAAGAGAATCCAACACCCTGAACATTCAGGTCACCACATGAAGCCCTCCAGTCCATGTCCGAGGCATCAGTGAACAGTTCTTGTGAAATGGATTGGAGGCTGAAAGGGTAGATCTGGTTTGAGAGCAAACTGCTGAATCCACCACTCAAATTCCTTCTTTAGACAAGGAGTTGCACTGAAATCTAGAAGGTGGAAATGCTGCAGCCAAACCAACTTGAAGTACCAATGAAGCTTTCGCATACTCAGTCTGGCAAGAGGGAGCACTGGAATAGATGAGGCCATGAATGTCAGGGCCTGAGAAAACACTCTGGCTGGAATGGCAGCCACAGAAAAAAAAAAAAGACAAAGAAAAAACCAAACCCAATGGGGTAATTATATGCCAGCTAGGTATGCAGCACAACAGCGGGTGTTCAGACCAACGGGCAATAACTGTGTTAAAACTGGCAGCAAATTTGTTTCGAGTAACTGCATCTGTGCGTCACTTTTATGCCCTATGTCCTGTGCGAGGTAAACATGCGAAACACATGGCATATACAAGATCTTAAGGCTTTGGTATACTGGCAGATCATAGGGCTGCCCTAAGTGGGAGAGCCCCACAATAAAGAATACTGCAACAGAGATAAAGGAGGACATCAGGTGTTACAGGTGCAAGAGCAGGGGTGTCTACTTTCAAAGACTTTATAGTAGTTCTGTTGAACTCCAGAAATCTGCTTAGATTCCCATTAAAAATGCTTCATAATATTAAATAAAAGTTATGTACTCACTGTAACTATGCATCAATGCTGTCCATTTTCATTCTTCCTCAATGAATGGGGACTCTGATCTGACTCTGCCGTTTCTCTCAATATTCTTGGATCTGACTCAAGCTCCTCCCTTTACCCATAATGCCACTGATCACTGCATTACCTCACATTGAGTTTGCTAATACTATATGACCATCTAAATATAAAGGATGATATAATATGCAAAAACAGCAATGCAATAGAGCAGGGGCTCCAACAGTAATTATGGTTCCTAACAAAAACTTTTTAAGGTCACTCCCCAAAAGACATTAACAGGGTGGGGGGGTGGGGGAGTTGAAGAATGAAAACTGAAAAAAACATTTCCAATGGACGCAAAGGAGGAGAATAAAATCTTTACTAGTGCATCCGGTACCTCGGCTTACGCCTTCAGGGAATAACTCACACTACATGGCTATCATTTATACCAAACTCAATTACATTCAATTATGAACAATTCACAAAGTTCAAATGTGAAGGTTTAAAGTGACAGTGGCTAGACCCCATGCTTGTCAGGGGGAGGAATTTTTGAGCAGATTGTTGTTGTTGGAAACAAAATTTATTATTAATTTTGGCACTTTACATCCTATGGGAGTAAATCAGGATATTAATATGAATGTCAGGTGAGGTTTAGGCAACAAAAAATTAAGTTGCACATGTACATTAATTCTTTACAGCATTATTAGCATTAAAGTGTTAGTATGTGTATTGGGCAACTTTGGTTTGGGGATGCACAGTCACTAAACCTTCACGTTTAAATTTTGTGAATTGTTCTTAACTGAATGAACTTGAGTCTGGTATAAATGATAGCCATGCAGTGCATGAGTTATTCCTTGAAGGCGTAAGTCGAGGTATCGGATGCACCAGTAAAGATTTTATTCTACTCCTTCGCTTCCATTGGAAATGGGGTTTTTTTTTGGTATTTTGTGGAAGACTGAAAACTGACAACAGATACCTAGCTATGGGGAGTAGATAACTTTTACATCTGATGTCATTTTCACTTATTCCTCAACAAATGGGGCAGAGTCCCCAGCTATGATAACCTTGGGTGGCCCTCATGGAAGGAGTTTTTTGAAAACTGCAGAACCTAATGCAGCTCTGTATCTGGCGATAATGTCCAACGTGCAATGAAAGTATAAGCATTAGACCAAGTGGCAGCCGCACAAATATTAATGGAAGCTCTGGCCCAAAAAGCAGCTGGCATAGCCATAGACATATCCGAGTGTACTTTTGGGGTTTTGGCAAGGTTAAACCTCTCAAACAGTAAACAGAAGAAATACAAATCTGGTATCCATTTGGCTAGGGTAATTTTGGATACTGATTTTCCCAATTTGTTACTGGAAAAGGAAACAATTAGTTTTTCTAAAATATTTTGTCCTATGAAGATAAACATGAGGTTGCCGATGTACATCTAAAAGGTGAAACATGTATTATCCCTTGCTGTCAAACGTAGTAAAGAAAACTGGCAAACTGATCACTTGATTGTTTCACAGGTAATTATAGGTAGAAAGGATGGATTAGTATATACAAGTTATTATCTGTATGGAAAATCAAATAAGGCAGTTTTGACAACACTGCTCGGAATTCAGAAACTTGTCTTGCAGAAGTTATAGCCACAAGAAAATGTATTCCAAGAAAGAAATCAGAGATCCAACTTAACAGAAGACTCAAAGGGGGACTGTACTAAATTAACAGTAGTGAGATTCCAAGGTGGAGTGGGATTCTTTATCGGAAAAGGTACCTTTAAGAAATGCTTTCCATAATGCTTCCCCCTTTAGCTTCATTCAAGTAATCTCTGGCTGCCAGCTGAACTTTGATGGTGGAGAAACAAGCACCGCTTTCAAAAAATCAAAGCAAAAAAAATCTAAAACGGCAGGGACTGGAGCAGTGAAAGGATCCAACTCTCTCTGCTGTGTCCAAAATGAAAACCACTTCCATTCACTCTTATAAATCTTCCTCATAGAAGGTTCCTGGGATTAAAATAAAATTTGGCAAACTAGAGAAGAAAGCCTGGAATGTCTAGCAATCACTGGAAGTGGAGAAACCATGTGATCAATCTGAGGTCTGTAATATCCGGATGAGTCAACCCGACAGATGAGATGGTAGATCTGGAAAGGGGTCCAGTGTCCAAGGGGGACACAGATGAGACCACAGGAAGGGGAACCAAACTTGCCAAGGCCAGAAAGGGGCAATGAGGACTACCTTGCTGTTCAGCCACAGTACTTTCTGAAAAATTAGGGGATTAGAGGTAGGGAAGTATAAGCCTATATCAGCCCGGAGGGCCATGCGTTGACAGCATCTCTCAGTGACTACCCCTGAGGGGGGATGATTTGTTAAGGTGAGAAAAACAGTCCACAGCAAGGGTGACCCCATTATTGAAGAGTTTTGCCACTTATGACAGACACCACTGTTGAGGCATCAAAATAGTCCTGATGAGCTTGTCGGTTAGAACTTTGGAATTCCCAGGTATATGCATTGCTACAAGAAAGCAGTTTCAGGAAATCGTCCATTACCAGACGCTCACTGCCTCTGGGGAAAGGGGGTAAGATCTGGTTCCCTCTTGTTTGCTGATGTAGCATACCAGTGACATATTGTTTGCTTGGACAGAAATTGTCACAAAAGGAAGAGAGCTCTCAAAGGCCTACAATGTTAAGAGGACCTCTCATCTCCAAGATCTTTATATGCAACTTGGTCTATTCTTGGAACCATGCGCCTTTAGTAGAGACTTGAATGGTCTGTTTTAAGAAATGCCCCCCCCCCCCAAATTGAGAAGAATCAGGGGTCAACGTGGCATTTGGAGGAGGAAGTACAAAGGGACGTCCCTTCGTTGGACTGACTCCACCACAGTAAGGAATCTCTGCAGACTCTAGTTTTAGAACTGTAAAGGTTGTTGAAGAATGGATCACTGCACTGCTGGAGTCTACTGGAGGATTCCTATGTGAAGACGAGCAGTAGGGGTCATGGCAATTGCTGCAGCCATCAAGCCTAAAGCCTGAAGAACCATTTTTGCTGGGGGACATGAGTGAGAAAGAATGTGCTTGCCATGCAATCTCAAAATAAGAATCCTGCCTTGTGGTAGAAAACTGAGTAGCTAGGTGAGCCGCTATAAACTCCAAGACTTGAAGTGGTTGAAAATGGGACTTGAAAAGACTGACTGATCTCCACGAATTGCATTAACTAGAGTAAATAATCCCTGGCTTTTACTAGGAGATGCCTAGTTGGTGCAGTGAGAATTCAGTCATCCAGACAAGGAAACACTGTGAATTGGTCATCCAAGATGAGCTGCTACCACTGCCATGCAGTTGGTGAATACTCTGGGGGTGTGTGGTGAAACTGAAGGGCAGGTCTCTAAACTGGTAAAGACTGGCTCCCTGCCAGAAGCGTAGGTATCTTCCACAGTGACTCTTCATTTTGATATGTTAGTACACATCTTGTAGATCTATGGAGCACATCAAGTCACACTCTTGTAGATGAGGCAGAATGGATTGAACCATGACTATCTGGAATTTAGAGCTCTTTATAAACTGATTTAGATTAAAAACAGGTCTCAGGTCCTGTGTCGTCTTTGGCAATAAAAAGAACCTTGAGTAAATTCTTGATGCTTTTCGATATGGTGAGAGCTCTTGGATGAATCTTGTCTAGCAGCTTTAGAATCTCCAAAGCGGATAACTCCCACTGATTGAGTGGACCAGTGGGGAGAAGTTTTCTTTGTAGTGAGGTAATGTGTAAACAGGAAATAAAATATCCTCTTGATATGATCTTTTGCACCCAAATATCTCTTGTGATGGCTATCCTGGCATCAGGGTGCAAAGACAAGCGCCCCTGACTGCCTCTAGAGAACAACAGTTAGGCAACATTTCAGGAGTGCTGAAAGGGTCTATATTCAAGAAAGAATCTCGGAAGCTTTGGTTTAGCGGACTCCCTTCTGCCATATGGGCGGTGCCTTCTGTCATTTCCCCCACTACCACTGGCAGAAAACTCTGTGCGTGTCTGGAAAAGGTCCTTGAGTTTTCTGGAACCACATCATCTTACCACCATGAATAGAAAAAAATATCTGCTGGATAGAAAAACTGATTCCCATGGCAGACTAGGTCTTTCCAACTTGCTCACTGTGTGAAAGTGTCTAACCAAAGGCCCAAACAGAGAAGGTCCACCAAAAGGAGCACTGATGAATGGCACTTTAGAGGGCTCTGCAAAATCACAAAATCGCATCCAGGCATGTCTCCTGATGACTATGATTTAACATGTAGCCTATGAGGAACAGTAAGTCACACGAGAGATTAGCCTCATGAAAGTATTTGATATACAGACTGTAGGATGGCCAGTTCTGAGGAATAAGCCTCCTCTTCCTCCGCTCACATGGACCCAGAAGTATACAAAGTTCCTTTATCAAATCCCTAGGTAATCTAGTAGTGTGTGCCAAATAGTTAAGGAACAAGGCAAAGATCGTTGAGGTGTAAATGCACTTGCCAGATCTGTCCAACATCCTAGATTTTCTATTGGGGGTGGAGAAAGGAGCTCTGTTCAACCAGCTTTTTGCTTGCTGCTGCAATAGCAGCATCTAAGGGGACTCTTATTCAAAAACTATCTTTCAGTGCACCAAGGATTTGATTTGGATGCCAAGGAATAGGTTCTATGGTAGTCTCCTTCCATGCCTGGTGGGAAAAAAAGACCTAGAAGCTCTTCTGCCAGGGGAGTGTGTGTCCATCCCAAGATGTAGATGGGACAGAAGACTTCTAAGAACACAGATTCCTCCTGGGAAGGGGTCTCGGAGGACAAAACACCTTTTTGGCATAGGATTTCTAACATGACTCCAAAGGAGAGGTCTTCTGATGGTAATCTTGGGGACCCTTCCCCTTCATCAAAATTGGTATCTTCGGTTAAAAATTCCTGGGGGGAATCTAAGTGCCTCCTTTTGCACAATTTCTTCCAGGGACCTCTTAGATGGGGTGCTCTGGAGAAGTACTGGAAGAGGCAGGGAGTTCGCTAACTGACTGCATGGAAGCTCTTATGGGCTGGCTGTCCCTGTGGAGCAGGATAGAGAGACAAACAAGATCCAAAGGGAGAAAAAGAATAGGATCCAAGGAAGCTGGAGTCAAAACAGCTCACGGGTGGGAGAAAGCGCTCTTCAACTCCTCAAAGGCACAGGGATCAAGGAAAGAAGAGGCCAACATCACCGGAGCTGAAACTCTAGGATCTGATAAGCCCAGGTCCCTCCTGGTTTCTCCCCTCTGAGTTGGGAGTCAGAGCAGAGCTGTCCAGCAATGAGGCTCTGAAAGCAACAGAGTCAAATTCATCCCCGTGGATCTGACGCCAATGCTTCAGCCCACAGACGCACCCTGCTCAAGGGGTGTAGATGGCAAACGGGTCAGGGAGGTAACCAGAGTCAAAGATGAAGGCATTTTTGGATACACTTCAGCTCTTGGAGGTCACGCTTTCAAGAGCTCCAAAGCAGTATGTCGGATCAGAAACAGAGAAATGCTGGCATGTGAGGAAGGCTTAAGGCTTACGGATCCAATCAGTGAAGAAAAGAAAATTGCAAACTGGATCTGGGTTCTGAGAAATGTTATCATCTTGTCCACTTCTGCTTTGGAAAAACATCGGAAGGACCTGATCAAACAGGAAATGGAAGACCATCAAAATTGCTTGTTTTTGATGTTTCCTGCAAGAAGGGAGACCAGAGTCTTGGAGACATTGGCTCGAAAAAAATGACTGGAACCAGAGAGACTTGAAAGGTTGATGGGGTCTGACTCGTAACTTTCAGATCAGAGTGCATCAGGATATTAGCTGGTGGCTCCGATATCGGAGTGGTTTTGCGAGACTGGACAGGACAGGCTTTCTATGCTCACCGGGCTCTGTAGATTTAAGAATTTTGTGAGGAGGGGTTGAGCCCTTTAAGCTGAAACTGAAGGAGGAGGTGTGGAAACAGATAAGACTCTCTAGGACTAGCTTGTTGAGTGTCACTGATGGCTCTAGCATTCAAACAAGCAAAAATTGTGCAAGGAGTATCCAAATGAGAGGGGCCTACACAATAAATGCACTCCCTGCGGGCATCAGAGTTGGGAACCTTATGCCTACAGAAGTGCACGTCTTAAAACCAGTAGGTTTTAAGCCATAGCAAACTATACCAGAAGCCTACATCTAGGACAGTAAGAAAAAATATATACATTTTTTTTTTTTTAATGAAAGAATGCTGGATAGAAAAAAAAAAGCTTTACAGACAATGGTAATGAGAATACCAATTAAGAGGAAGACAACACAAACAATGGTAAAGGAGATGCCAATAAACAGTAAAAAGGAAATTACAGTAGTTGGTAGAGAGAGGATGGACTACAGAAAAATTATACACAAGTTGAGGAAAATTAACCTTTAAAGTTATCACTAACATTGAAGAAAACTCCTAGAGCTTGAGAGAACACACTCCTAACCAAATCGTTAGAGCAGCAAATGAAATCTGGGGTAATGCAGTGTTCAGGGGCATTACGGGTAAAGGAAGGAGCTTGACAGTTGGATCAAGAATATATAGAAAAGCAGCAGAGTTGGATCAAAGGGTCTCACCAGAGACCCATTCGTTGAAGAAGGGATGAAAATGACATCAGATGAACAGTTTCCTGAAATGAAGCTTCTTCAAACAGGGGGGGGGGGGGTCATGAGAAAACAAATCGTTGTCCAAGGCCTCCTGGCTTAGCGAATGGATCTGGGAAGAATAGGTCAATGACTGCTCATCTGATTCTGACTCATACTCTCCATCCTCAGAAGTAGTGTATAACTGTCTTTTGGGAGGTGGAAATAGAAACAGTAGTAGTAGGGCCCTACAAAGGATGGTGGCCTATATGTCATTATGGCCTTAGATAGGCACTGTGAAAAATACATCTACTCCTTTTCTTTGGATGTCAGATGGGAAGAAACATTTTTATTTTTAAGTGACGCAATGTAGAGGCTCCAAGCAGCAACAAATGCTCTAATGAAGATCTATGGTGTACCTTTAGGTCCTTCGGAAATTATTAAACAAGGTTCCCCCTCACCATCAGTCATAACTTCAGTCCTTCTGGACATGCGAACCTCAAATTCCACACAAGCAGGCTGGTGAAATTTCAGGCAGATGTTGAGGTACCACAGGTACTAAAACTTCTGTGGGTACATCAGACTCTGAGCAGTCATAGGGTCTATATTAAATTGTCGACAGCTCACAATGTCTACTCTGAAATGTTCACCAAAATGTCAAACTACGAAAATAGCAAACAGCAATATAACTGATTTCTTTCCAACAGAAAGAAATCGGTTGGCCAGACAACAGCACACAAATATATTTAAATGGGCCCCCCCACCACCTCCAACTAAATATTCTAACTCCAAGACCGCACTACACTCGGGGAAAGGGCAGGTGTCAGAACGCCAACTGATTTCTTTCCATTAGAAAGAAATCTGTTATATGGCCGTTCGCTACCTTCGTAGTTTGACATTTTGGTGTTGAACATTTCAGTCAACATTGTGAGCTGGTGACAATTTAATGTAGACCCCAGTCATAGTATCAAGCCTAAGCCACAAATATTTTTCTTTTAAATCGGAAAGACAGTCGGAGATAAAAAGGTTCACCCCACCTATGCTTGGGTGAAACACTAAAGGCGATGAATTTCCAAGCAAGACTTGACAGACTAAAGCTGTTTTCTTAAGGTCTTTGGGACAAAGGACTGACAAATCATTACCATACAATTTTTGAAGTCATGCTCTGCACCTAAGTAGAAAACACCCTGGAAGTGAAGATCCTTATAGGAAATCTGCCTACCACAATCTATGGAAGGTTTTGGCTTTGGTAACCTGGCCGGACATCCAGGTTATTTACCAGGATATACCCACCGTTTGGAGTACGGCAATAGTGATCAAAGGAAGGACATTACTATTGCCTGGGTAAAAAAGGAGTCATCACCACAATTTGTGGGGAGCTCTGGACTTCAATAAGTACTTATTTATCCTTTGCTGACCAGGTTAGCCCACTAGGCTGCTAGCCTCTTTTCAGAGAAGACCTGAGGTGGTATTTATACTAAGGAAAAGTTGGCCAGGATATCGTGGAACTTTCCCAACTCATCATTGGTGTGAGACTGACCCTGTTTGGAGGAGCACATCCTATTTCCATTCTAGGCGCACATGCCACCTGCAGAAACAGGGAGGCAGATGGAGACAGGAGATGGAGTAGTGAAAGTAATGAAGGAAAAAGCAAATAGAAGAACGTGTGCAATATTCTGAAGAAATGTTTCAAAGAAGCCTATTTAATGGAGATGACTCCGCAAATAATGGATGTAGAATTATAATCTTCCAATCAGGGGGGTTGCAGGATGATTTACTAAAAGAAATGGTGGAGCAGACAGAAAATGAAGGAGATGTTTCCTGGGAAGACATTATGGAGAAAATACAAAGAATGCAGAGACAATCCTGAAGAATAGTGGTGAGATGGAAAAGAAAACATGCAGAGAAAGTAAAAGAAGGCAAAAGTGGAGTAGCAGAAAAGACAGAAGAAAATGAAAAATGGAAGTACGTGGTAAAGAGACAAAGAAATGGAGAGGTATGAAGTCTGGGACAATTTACTAGCTCCTTTCAGAGTAAAACCACATGAGGTAAGAACATTTATTCTGATTAACAAAGACATTTTCTGACATTATATTTGAGACCGTTTTTTTTAAAAGGAAACATTTCTTGGGAGAATGAGAAAAAGAAAGACCATTACCCATGGCATTTTTATGTGCTAAAAGCATTTTAACAGGGAAACAAAGTAGATTCACTTACAATTTCAAACAGAGGTACAAGAGAGAGTATGTGTGAAAGGACATTTGAAAGCTATGTAAAAAAAAAAAAAAGTGTCGGACATTGCAAAACCTTATGACAAGAGGGGTTTTATGGATTGGTGTCTGGGACTGTAATATTGTTATACCAAATGTGATAAATGTGAAGAGGAAAAGGGGTGTTGTAAAATACTGCGGACAACCCAAAGCTTTTTTTTTATGGAAAAGGACATTTGATAAGTAACTGTCACTAAATGTTACATTTGTGGGAAAATGGGACATAATGTAAAAATAATGTGAATTACATTTATGGATGGATTGCAAAGATGAAAACAGTAAAGAAAAAGAAAATGAAAGAGAAATTTTAGTAGTAGTAGAAATAGAACAAAAAATTGGATGAAACAATAAACAGGACACTGAAGAAGGTTCTAAATTGATAAATGACAAACTCGGAGGTATTTAAAGGGAAAAAACAGAATTCTCTTAGTAAAAGTGTTAAGACAGAAAGAAAATTTAAAGCAAGTAGTACAAAAGAAAAAAAGAAATATGGATGAAAAGAATGCATACAGCTAAGGATTGGGTTTTGTGTAATGGTCAAGGTGTTTGACTCACAGACACAAGGTGTGTCTCAGTGTTTGATTCTCACCTTTGGGAAGGAGACCGCTAAGGCATAGACTGGCCCATTAAGAAAGCGAGCCCTGTAATTAGTTACGAATTTATGAAACAATGCATCTAAAGAAAAGGGAAAATGAAAATTTTAGAGTGCTTTCTGTAAATGTATTAAGAATGTAGTAAGAATAGGAATTTTAGAGTGGTGTAATGCATGTGATGTAGATGCAATTATATTAGAAGACATGATTTTTAACAAAAGAAGATAGATTACAGAGAAACTATGTGGAAGGAGGAATCTGGAATTAGGGAAATGGGAGATGTTCTTAAATAGTTGTATTCTGTAGAAATGCAATAAAGAGATGTAACTTTAGAAAAAATGGGATGATGAATCATTGTAGATTTAAAATGGAAAGAACTAGTCTACAGAATTATAACACGGTGTGCTTATAAGAACTGTAAAGAAAGGGAAAGCTTATTTCATCAGATTTTAGACTACGCAGTGATAAATATGATTACTATAACAATAGACTAATTGCGATTTAAGAAGCAAGCATAAAAAGAAAGGAAATGATAAAGAAAAATGTTAGAAGCCATTAAGATGTGGTAAACAAAACTTTGGGGCAACAATTTATGGACTTACAAAAGGGGTATGCACAGAACTAAAAGAGTTTACAGTATCAGAAGATTTAGTTAGAGGAGAAGGGGAGGCATTTTAAACAGGATTTCCTCATCTTGTAATATGGCTAGAGATAAAAGAAAACAAGTAATATAATAAAACAGGAATAAAAAGGATAAATGAGAAAGCATTAAATGAATGAGAGACATTAGTAATGCAGTTATGGAAAGATCATATTACTACGAGAAAATTTTATAAAAATTGGTCTGAACTGTACATATTTAAGGAAAAATATAAAAATGTTTTTTATAGTGGCAATATAATGTGAAAAAAGAGAAAGAATAATATAAAACAAAAGAAGGCATTGCAAGAGTTAGAAAGTACAGTTGTGTACACTTACCATAAATGTAGATGTTAGAGTGTATTCACTGTTGCAGTTATCACATTTGGGTTATCTGCTTGCAGCAGCCCTCAGTTGGCCTGATTATCAAAGTCTAGGGGTATAAAGCATGCAGCCGATGCCATTACATCAATTTTTCTTGCCCCAGATGTCAGGTGCCCCCCAATGGGAAGTGTGTGTATATATATATATATATATATATATATATATATATATATATATATACACACACATATATATATATATATATATATATATATATATATATATATATATCTCGTAGAAAGCCAACCAAGTTCTAAATGGATGTAAAAGTAAACCAAATAACCCAAAGGAGCGTAGGCACATGAACCCCACTGAGAATGTTCGGTAAATTACCACAAGCCAAACAAGTTCAGACAAACAAGAAGCGGCTATCAGTTTGCCGTGAAAGCGCTCACAGTAATAAACGTTTTACACCATAACCGAATGGTTGGATTTATTGAAGATTATTGAAGAACTTGTTTGGCTTGTGGTAATTTACCGAACATTCTCAGTGGGGTTCATCTGCCTACGCTCCTTTGGGTTATTTGGTTTACTTTATATATATATATATATATATATATATATATATATATATATATATATATATATATATAGATATACACACACACACATATATATATATATATATATATATATATATATATATATATATATATATATATATATATATACACACACATATATATATATATATATATATATATATACACACACACACACATATATATATATATATATATACACACACACACACATATATATATATATATATATATACATACATACATACACACACACACACACACACACACACAAGGTTATACCACCAACAAAAAGCAAATACACCAAAAAGCTTTTAAGCATGGTAAAGGAGAACAGACGTATAGCCAAAAGAAGTCACGGGGCTGGAGGGAGGGTAACCAGGACTGCAACAGTGAAAACACTCAAACATCTACATTTATGGTAAGTGTACACAACTGTACTATGTTCTTTGTGTTTCACTGTTGCAGTCATCAAATTTGGGTAGATTCCCAAAGTAAAGGATGGGAGGAGGACTTTAGATAGCATTAGGACCAGTTATAAGGCCCTGCAAGACTGCAGTGGCAAAGCCAGCTCTGGATTTAGAGAAAATTGGCAAATGGTAATACTTGGTGAAAGTATGTACAGAACTCCAGGTAGCAGCTTCTAGGATGTCCCTGGTAGGGAACACCTCTGAGGAAGGCTGTAGAGGTAGATGCAGCCCTGGTTTAATGTGGTCTAATCCCCTATGGGATAGGTTTTCCATGGTGCTTATAGCAGAAATGAATGCAATGGCCTATCCATTTAGAAATGGTTTGCTTTGAAATAACCTTCCCCTCTGCCCCTGCAGCAAATGCCACCAGCAGTTCAGATTTCCTTTGAGGTTTAGTCCTGTTTGAGTAAAATCGAAGTGGTCTGTACACATCTAAGGAGTGCAGTATCCTTTCCCCCTTTGTTCTGTGGATTAGAAAAGAAGGTTGGCAAATGAAAGGACTGATTATGAGCCACACTGGATACTACCTTGGGCATGAAGGAGGGATTGGTCCTGAGGGACACCCTGTCCACATGAAAGATGATGAAAAGCTCCACTGCCATAAGGGCCTGTAATTCTGATACCCTTCTTGCTGAAGTGATTGCTAAAAGGAAGACTGTTTTCCAAGAAAGGAATTTTAACTCTGCACTTGCAGCTGGCTCAAAAGGAGGAACCGTGAGTTTTTCCAATACAAAGTTAAGGTCCCAGGCTGGAGTTGGGGCTCTCCTGGGTGGTCTTAAGTTTTTGGCCCCTCTGAGGAGCTGCTTGAGCAGTGGATGAGACAAGAGGGGTGGTTCTGTGCTGCAAAGAGCTGAAATGGCTGAGGCGTGAATTTTGGAGGAAAAAGAAAGGACCTTGTAGGACTTTGTGAAGCATCTCAGTTAAATATTGAAGAATCTAAGGTAAATTGGATGCAGCTGTGTCCATCCCTTGAGTTTGGTTCCAGGCACAGAATCTTTTCCATTTTTCAGCATAAGATTTTCTAGTACTAGGCCTTCTTGCCTCCAAAATGACATCCAACACTTGTTTACTGAGGGATGGAAACAGAGAGATTAGGTAATTAGCCAAACTGCAAGGTTCAGGGGTTGAAGTGGAGGGTGCAGAATCTGGCTCTCCTGCTGTGACAACAGGAACAGGGTCTGAGGCAGGTGCCATGGAGCCAGCAGTGACACTGCGCAAGAGGGGGTACACCAGTGTTGGCACGGCCAATCTGGTGCAATCAGTATCGTCCTTGGTTTGTCCTGTTTGATCTTTAGTAGTACTTTGGAGAGGAGAGGCAGATGAGGAAAGGCATAAACTGATAAGATTTTTCCAGCTGAAGGACAGAGCATGCACTTTCCAAGCTTGTTTGTGGGGAGTCCTTGTGCAGAATGTGTCCAATTGGTAGTTTTGGGGGGAGTAAACAGGTCTATATCTGGGCTCCCCATTTGTTTATCAACATGTTGAAAGTCTTTGGTTCCAGTTTCCACTCATGTGGGTCTATTAGATTTCTGCTTAGTTTGTCTGCCAATGTATTTAGTTTTGCTGGCAGGAATTGATGCACTTGGTAGCTCTAGTCTGCAGAGGGGGTATGAATGGGCACCCCCCTGCTTATGTACCACATAACAGTGATGTTGTCTGTCTTTACCATTAATTGTCCTGGAAGAATGTGGTCCTTGAAGGCTGTCAGAGAATTCTGTACAGCTAGCATTTCTTTTTGATTGATATGCAGGTGCATTTGACTTTGGTTCCATTTGCCCTGAATGCACTTCCCTGCCAGGTGAGCCCCCCCATGCATAGTCTGATGCGTCTGTTAGAGTTTGGGAGGCAGGAGGTAGGGTGAATGGTAGACCTTTGTTTTGGTGGCAGGCCTCTGCCCACCAAAGGAACTCTAACTGTAGGCAAGGAATGACAGGAATCATTGCTTCTAGATCCTGAGAATGTTGACACCATAGGCTTTTTACATACCAATGTAGTTTCCTCACATGCAGTTTTGCATATGGAATTAGTAGAATGCAGGAGGCCACAAACACCAATGCTTGCAGTATTTGCCTTACAGATAAGCAGGGTTTTTGTGGCCATTAGTTTGAAGAAAACTGTCAATGAATTTGTTTCTCTGGCGTGAGGAAAGCCATCTGGGAAGTTGTGTTCAAGCTTGCTCCCTGGAATATAATTTTCTGACAGGGTACCAGATGTGATTTCTTTTCGTTTATGGTGCACCCTAGACAAGTTAGCACCTTTTGTACAAATGCCAGATGATTCAAAAGTATGTCCTGGCTTTCTGCCTGAATTAGACAATAGTCCAGGTATGGGTATATTTGAATATTTCTTTGTCTGCAAAATGCAATGACTGGAGCTAGGCACTTTGTGAATACCCTGCGTGCAGTAGATAAGCCAAAGGGCAGTGTAGAGAACTGATAGTGCATGCAGTCTGCTTTGAAGCATAGGTATCTTCTGCAAGATTCCCGGATTGTGATGTACAGGTAGGCTTTCCTTTAAATCTAGTGTTGCCAGCCAGGCATCCTTGCCTAGCATGAGAAGCAACTGGGGAAGAGTTAGCATCTTGAATTTTGGAATAACCAAAAAGGTGTTTAGGATAGAAAAGTTCAGGATAGGACGCCATGAGCTGTCTTTTCTGGGTACCAGGAAAAGTCTTGAGTAGAAACCTTGCCCCTTTTCCTCTTCTGGTACAGTCTGAATAGCCTTTAATCTTAAGAAAGAGTACTTACTTTTGAGCCTCTGCCCACTGATTTGGGGGTAGATCTGGCCAACCGTTTTGGGGTTTGTAACGTGTGGAAGTGAAATCTGTATCCTTGGGGAAACTATATTTAAAACCCATTTGTCCTGGCTAATGAGTTCCCAGTTTTTTGCTTGCAGCGCAATCTTTCCCCCCTTGGAGGTTTTAAAGTTAAGTCATTGAGACAGCTTACCATAGGGGGAGTCTTACTACTCCCGTGCACTGGGACTGAAGCCTGGGTGTTATTCTGGTTCTGGGTTTGAACTGAGAAGGCCTGGAAGAGGCAGGAAAGGACCAATTTTTTGAGGGCCAATGCCTACTACATCTTGGAGGCTGCATTTGTAAGAAATCTTTAACAGTTTGCATAGATTTAGCTTTTGCCACCATCTTAAGAACATTTTCTGCTTTGTTACCCAACAGGCGGTCCTGATTTAAGGGAGCATCCAGCAAATTAGTTTTAACATGATCTGGCAAAAATTGCTCCTTAAGCCAAGCATGCCTTCTACGTACAGACCCGGTGATAGCAGCCCTGCAAGATGCCTCTAGTGAATCAAAACCACATTGCAAAGTATGTTTTCCAACCTGTTCAGCAGAATGCATTAAATCCTGTAAATCCTTATTTTCAGCACAATCAGGAATCAACATACTTTTCTGTTTAAGCAATCCAATAATATAATATGCTGCTGATACTTAAACATATGAAACTGGCAATTTAAGGCCCTGATGGCCAAGGTTGCAGGAGTGTATACCTTCTTACCCCATCTATCCAGGGCCCTGAAATCTCTATCAGAGGGGGTAAGATTTTTGGCAGTAGTAGCCTTAATGCCCTTGGGTCCCTGTGAAATGGTTTCAGGATCCGCAGTAGGATTTTTAAAAAGGAACCTGAAAGAGTCAGGAACCCTGTAATATCTATCAGGTTATCTGGGAGCAGGAGGTAGTCAGGGGCCAAGCTAGATTCCGAAAAGGCATAGTCAACAATGTCTAGCACAGGAGGGATAGCCAAAGACCTGTGTTTGGGCAGGAGTAAGAAATCCCTAAGCCTCTTTTTAGAATCAGAGTAATCCTGGCTTTCCCAGCAAAAATGCCCCCCAAAATAAAAATCCTCTAGAGGAGAAGCAAAGGGAATAGAGTCCTCTGTATCAGAATCCTCATAGGTAGATAAGGGTAAATCCTGGTCATCAGAGGAAACAGAAATTTCAGAATCCTTGTCAGAAGTATCATAAGCAAATTCAGTCCTAGGTCTCAGAGGGGGAAGGCTGGCTTCCCCTGATTAAAGTAATAAGGTCTTCAGCCATTCTTATTTGTTTTTTAGGCATAGAGACCTGACCATGCGGTCTTGGCGTTGGTTTTCTAGGCATGGTTCGTGTTTTAGGCCTTGAAGAAAAAGATGGTGTCGGTTTAATATGCAAGTCAGTAGGCCTGAATACACCCTCAGATGCCTGTGCCTGCACAGCGGCTCCGGACCCATCCAAGGCAGAGACATCCACAGTTGAAGCATCTCGCGGCATACCGGACTCCAAATGGGTCTCAGTAGAGGTCTGCGAATCTGAAGTATTGGGTATCAGGGGCTGCAAAAGTGCCTCACTGAGTACCGGTGAACTGGCAACTAGCTTAGAAGCATCGTCAGCAGTTTGGACCTAGGCGGCCTGTCTGTCTATCTTTGCGTTTTTTTGCTATGTCAGTAGTCAGGTGGCTTACCGAAGACATATCTGGATAACTGAAGAGTACCCAAAATATTTAGAAGCGAAAATATACCGATGACAAATAGTTCATGATTTAAATAAGGCACAAAACAGACAGCGAGGTATGTCGTGGTCAGGGCCTAGGCAAGGAATACAGTACGAATGAAAATCTTTATATGGTATTTGGCTTTCCACAAGAAATACAATTACTGACTTTTACTGACCGGTTTAGAGCAAGAAAAATTTTCCCCAATGGGGTACTTAGCTTTAGTTGAAGACTTCTGTTTTGAAACTCAAACGAAAAGTTCATGAGTCGGCCGACCGGCACTTGCGAACTGCTTCTGGCACCGCACAGCAAGAAAGACTGATGTAATGGCATCGGCTGCATGCTTTATACCCCTGACGTCACAGAAGATGAGACCGCAACCAACGCAGGACCCAAGGCTTTGATAATCAGGCTGACCGAGAGCTACTGCAAGCAGATAACCCAAATGTGATGACTGCAACAGTGAAACACGAAGGACATCGTAATGATACAAAGTACTTTGACAAAAAAAAAAAATACATGAAAGAAATTAAGAAAAAATACAAGAACTGGTATATAACAAATATTTTTATAAGGAAAAAAAGAAGTATCAAGTTACTTAAGCAGAACAGTAAAGGACTATGGCAGTTTAATGTGAAAAAATAAAATGTAAAAGGAGAAATGTAAAGAACTCGGGCAAAAAAGATTATGAATAGTGTAGTACAATATGTGGAAGAAATTTAAAGTTAACAGAAAAACGGAATAGAGAGCTGGAAAAGGAGATTCCTTTAAAGGAGCTAGATAAAGTATTAGGATGAGTAAATACAGACTTGGCTGCAGGTCCTGATTGAATAGGGTATGGCATTTATAAAAAAAATTTAGAGACTGGCAAGAAAATATTTTTTAAAGATTTTGAATGAATGGTTAAATGAAGGTCTTGTGTATAAGGAATTATGTAGTGAAATACTTAAATTCATAAGGAAGAAAGAAAACAGAATTAAAAAATGGGAGAATAGTACTGAATAATAATGATAAGATAGTTATGAAAACAATGAAATTGAAACTAAAATGGGATATATTACGGATGGTAGCATATATAGTATAAAGGGGAAGGCTTCTCAGGAATCATTAATGATAGAGGAGCTGTGTAAGATATAAACAGAAAGAAGTGAAAATCATCAAAGAGACCTTAAGGCATTTGAGACAATTTGACATGAAATTTTGTGTGTAATAATGAGGAAATACAAGTGAGAAAGTCAGGAAATTATGTATGCCAGCATATACTAAAAGTAAAAATACTTGCAAATGGCTCGATAAGCCAAGAGGTACATATGAAGAGTGGTATAAGACAGGAATGTCCAAAGAGTTTTGCACTCTATGCATTAGTTTTGAATGTGACAGTATATGAAATAAATTAGAAAATGGAGGTGAGGTATAAAACACCTGAAGGGTTAAGAATTCCAATTATGTAAACATATGCAGATGACAATTGGAAAAGAATCTGGATAAAACAAGTAATTTTCACCGAAGTGTTTAGAGATTATAGGGATGGCTTTAAATAAAAAGAAAAAAGAAGTTAAAGTACTTGCCATAATGTTCCATCTGTGTTGTCCATTTTCATTCTTCCTTAACCACTGGGGTTCGGATCCGACTTGGCTGTTACTACAGCTCATAGCCAACTGAAATTCTCGAGTTCCTCCTATCCATAATGCAGTAAACTCTAACATACCTCAGTTCTTGTTTGCTAGATGACAAATAGTAGATGAAGAATAATTTTCCTAACAAAGGACACCAATATCTGGAGCTCCATACAAGACACTGTAGTGTCTTAATAGGATCTCATTCTTCTTTAAGTCCATGATGACAAAGGTTGGGGGTTGGTGGGTGGGAACTTGAAGAATGAAACTGGGCAACACAGATGAAACATTATGGTAAGTACATAACTATCTGATGTTGTCCATTTTCATTCATTCCTCACCCACTGGGACAGAGTCTCCAGCTACCAGATATCCTGGGTGGACTCTAAAGATGGAAATCCCCGAGCACAACTGAACCAAAGGCTGCTCTTCCCCTCAAGACCAGACCCAATATGTAATAAGTTAAGTACGAGGATTAGCCCAAATAGCTGCACACTGTCATCCATGGAATGATTGGATAAAAATACTGACGAGGTTGCCATAGATGCAGTAGAATACATTTTTAAAGGTTTTGGTTATGAAATGTCCAATTTATTATAGACAAAGGCTACATAGTCTGTAATCCACCTTGCCAATGTTACCTCTAACAGATTAGTTCAATTTGTTATCTGCAAAGGATCAGATTTTCTAATGTCTTTTGCTCTGTGTAAGCAGAAAAGCAACTGTTTATGAGCATCCAGCAAATGTAACAGATTCATCTTTTTCACATTTTGGAAAGAAAATGGGCAAGTTAATAGAATGACTGACACTGAATTTTGATACCACCTTACGAATGAAGGAAGAATTGGTTCTTAATGACACACTATGGAAAATCGAGTAAGGAGGTTTACAGGACAATGCCTGGAGCTCTAAAATTCTCCTAGTAAAGGTGATGACCACTAAAAATATAGTTTTCCAAGTCAGAAATTTAAGATCACATTTTCCTGCTGGTTCAAAGGGGAAATGGATTAAGGCCTGCAACAGAAGATTAAAATCTCATGGAAGAGTAGGGACTTTATAAGGTGTTCTAAGTAAAACTGTACCGTTTAAGAAACCCTTGCATATCTTAGTAGAGGCTAGAGAACTGTCAACTCCAACATGAAAGTTAGAGATTGCTGCCAACTGAACATTTAATAGTTGAGAAGCTTGCTCTCTCATTAAAAATTTCTGCCAAAAACTCCAGTACACCTTGTGTAAGGGCTGAAAAAGGAAGATGATGATGAATGGAAAGTCTGCTGGTTCAGATGACATACCTCTGGAAGCATGGAGGTGTTTAGGAGAGATGGCAGTGGAGTTTTTAGCCAAATTGTTTAATAGAATCTTGGAAAGTAACAGGAGGTCTGATGACTGAAGTGTACCGGTACTGATTTTTACAAATAAGGGTGATGTTCAAAGCTGTAGCACCGACAGAGGGATAGAACTGATCAGCCACAGCATGAAATTATGGAAAACAATAGTAGAAGCTAGGTTAAGAAGGGAGGTGATTATTGGAGAGCAGCAGTACGGTTTCATGCCAGGAAAGAGCTCTAGAGTTCAATTTTTGCTCTGAGGGTGTTGATGAAGTACAGAGAAGGTCGGAAGATGCATTGTTTCTTTGTGGACTTAGAGAAAGCAGACGTTGGGAGTGGCAGATGTAAGTAAGAGTGGTACAGGATATGTATAAGGGCAGTGTGACAGTGGTGAGGTCTGCGGTAGGAGTAATGGATGTGGTTTACGGTGGAGGTGGGATTACATCAAGGATCAGGTCTCAGACCTTTCTTCTCTGCAATGGTGATGGACAGTCTGACAGATGAGATTAGGCAGGTCTCCACAGACTATTTGCGGATGACAATGTAATCTGTAGTGAGGGTAGGGAACAAGTTAAGGAGACCCTTGAGAGGTGGAGATGTGCTCTAGAGAGGAGAGGAATGAAGGTCAGCAGGACTAAGACAGAATATTTCTGCGTGAACGAGAGGGAGGACAGAGGAATGGTGAGGATGCAGGGAGTAGAGCTGGTGAAGGTGGATCAGTTTAACTACTTGGGATCAACAGTTCAGAGTAATAGTGAGTGTGGAAGAGAGGCGAAAAAGGAAGAAAGTGCAGCCATGGTGGAGAAAGATGTCAGGAGTGATGACAGACTGGTTCCAGTAAGAGTGAAAGGGACCATCTACAAGATTGTAGTGAAACTGGCTATGTTACATGGGTTGGAGATGATGGCACTGATGAAAAGGCAGGAGTCAGAGCTGGAGGTGATAAGAGTTAAAAATGTTAAGATTTGCAGCATGTGTGACGAGGATGGACAGGATTAGAAATGAGGATATTAAAGGGTCAGGCTCAGGCTGGACAGTTTGGAGACAAAGCCAGAGAGGTGAGACTGTGCTGGTTTGGAGATGTGCTGAGGAGGGATGCCAAGAATGGAGCTGCCATGTAAAAGGAAGATAGGAAGGCTTAAGATAAGTTTTATGGATGCAGTGAGACAGGACATGCAAATGGCTGGTGTGACAGAGCAAGACACAAAGGACTGGAAGAAATGGAAACAGATGATCCACTGTGGCAAACCCTACGGGGAGCAGCCAAAATAAAAATGTTTTTGATGCGCCCAACCTGTTCCACTTATTCTTGTGTATTTTCCTGTTGGAAGCTTTATCAGAAGACAAAAGTATATGAAGGACATGGGATGACAGAATAGGCTGTCTGGCTACTAATGGAAGTGAAGAAACCACTGTCAGCTTGAAGTTTGAGATATTCGATGAATCATACCTGTCGGATAAGACCGTAGGTCTGGAATCGTATCCAGATTCCAAGGTGGGTAAAGATGATGAGGCCAAAGAAAGGAGAGCCAAACCTGTCAAGGCCAGTAAGTTACAAAGAAGATGACTTTGCTCTTCAACCTTGCAGCTTTCTGTAGGAATTTGGGAATCGTTTGGGTCTGGTGGATAAGCAGAGAGAAGACCAGAGGGCCAATCGTGGAGCAGAGTGCCCTTCGGCAATTCCCCCATTGGGGGGATTAGGGCAAAAAAGCCACTGCACTTGTTTAGGGGAGATGCAAAAAGATCACAGCAAGGCTGGTCCCACTGTTGGAAAATCACTTCTGTCACTTTTCTGTTGAGAGACCATGTGTGAGGTAGTAGAATGGATCTGCTCAATTTGTCTATCATGTTGGACTTCCCCAGAATGTGCATTTCTATCAGAAAGCGGTTGGATGAGATTGCCCACTGCCACACTGAGGGCTTCTTGACATAAGGGATAAGACCAGGTTCCTCCTTGTTTGATGATGTACCAAACTAATGACATATTGTCCGTTTACATCCCAATTCTCCCCAGAGGTAGAGCATCCTGAAAAGCTTGCAACACTAAAAGCACTGCGCTCATCTCAGACACATTTGTAAGTAAATTTAACTCTGCAGGAGACCAAATGCCTTGAACGGTTTTCCCCAGGAAGTGCCCCCCCCCGCCCCCAATCAATATGGGATGCATCTGTGTTCACTATGGCCTTAGGATGAGGGAGAATGAACAGATGGTCTTATAAAAGCTGATATGACATTATCCACCAAAGGTATTTCTTGCATATCTGTGTAATCCCTATTTGGACTGACATCTACTGATAAAGACTTGACAATTGGGATGCTAGCATCCAATGATTAATTCTCATATCTTGCCAGGGGAACAAGAACTATTAATACCAAACACAGGAAGCCAGCACAATGCTTTATTCTCCTGGTACATCAGCCTTTTGCCTTCAAGGGAACACGAATTATGGCTGCTAACATTGACCCAAAGGCTTGAAGAATCAATCAGACTGAAATTTTGGTGGTGTGAACAATTTTTTCACTTGGAATCTAATTGTCAGTACTCTGTTTTGGTGGAAGTGAGGCTGTTACAGATACTGTATTGAAATTTGCTACTATGAATTACAGCATTTGAGATGGTTACAATAAATTACAACAAATATCACTTGCAATTCCCAGAAGGGAGCAAGTATGGAGTACCTGGTCTTTGGTTACTATGAACTGAAGCCTAGTCAGAGCTATAAAAAGCCAGTCATCTAAATACAGAAATATCCGGAATCCTTGCAGACTCAAGTGAGCTGCCACCACTGCCATGCATTTGGTTAACACCCTGGGGACTGTGGTGAGACCACAGGGCAGGGCTTGCAACTGGTAATGACTGGCTCTCATCCAGAAGTAACTTCTGGACTGCCTATTTTTATGTGATTGTACACATCTTGAAGGTCTATTGAGGACATCCAATCGTCCCTGCCTAGAGAAATGGCAGGGTGGACTGAACCACGACCACCCAAATGTGAGTGAACTGACTTAAGTTGCCTAGATCCAGAAGTGGTCTCCAGTCCCCCATTTTCTTTGGCAATAAAAATAATCTTGAGTAAGTTCTGGATTCTATCTTATCTGGTGGGACCTCCTGGATAACTCTTCTAGCAGCTTTTGTATTTCTTGTGCTGCTACTTTCCCTCTGGGTGGAAGATCGGGAAACTTGTGTGTGAATGGAGGTGGAAGGGAATTATATAACCTCTGGAAATAATCCTCTACACCCAAGTGCCTTTTGTGATATCTAGCCAGGCTCTCTGGTGTAGGGATAAACAATCCCCAATTGCCTCCAGAGGGGGAGATAAACAATCCCCAATTGCCTCCAGAGGGGGACAATCGGGCCTCCTTTCAGGAGCGATGATAGGGTCTGTCAGGGAAATGTATTCCTAGACCCTTGATTTTTCGGTCCAGCTCTTCCATGTGGGCACCATCTTCTATTAGCATTCCCACCTCTGCCTCTGGGGGAACCTTCTCCACGTGGATCTTGGAAAGGACCCTGAGATTTTTTGAACCACATTTTTCACCCCCCCCCCCCCCCCGATTCCTAGAGAAGGTTCTTTGAGGAGTCAAAAAACATACTCCTACAGCAGAGAGGGTCTTTCCATCTTTTTCACACCTGGAATGTATGCCCTCTATTCCTGGGGCCAAATAAGGAAGATCTATCAAAAGAAGCACTAACAAAAGAAGACTTGAAAGGCTCTGCAGAGTCACACAGCCGCATCCTGGCATGTCTACTTATTGTGACGCCTCAACCCGCCGCCCTTGAGGTACCCTCGGCTGCATGAGAAATAAGCCTCATTAATGAATTTGAAACTGACTGAAGGGTTGCCAACTGAGGTTACTGAAGCTAGAGTTTCTGCAGTAATGTCCCCAAAAAAGTATTTCATAGCTAATTTATCAAATCTCTTTGCAACCTAGTGAAATGTGCCGAACAGTTCAGTGACTTAAGAGAAAAGCTCACTGAAGCACAGACATATTTCCCAAATCTGTCTAAAGCCCTGGACATACTACTGTGGGATGGACAATGGAACTTTGTTCTGCAAGTTCTTGCTTCGTGGCCACTGCGATGACCATGGCACCCCACTGGTACTCTCGAGCCAGTATTTCCTTCTTTGTGGATGTGCCAGAATTCGGTTTGATCTCTTGGGGACAGGTTCAACCATATCAAGTTCCTTCCATGCCCGCTGAGTGATCAAATGAATAAGCTCATCAGCGGAAGGAGTCAACCAGGACGTACATGGGCCAGATCCAAATGCCTCCAGAAACACTGATTCCTCTGGAAATAAATTCTGGAAGGACCAACCACCCCACTGCTTGACGATCTCCAGAATGTTTCCAAATGAGATGTTTTCATTAGCACTGGGGGATCCTTCCCCTTTGTTAAAATCAGTGTCTTCTGTGATAGATTCCTGTGGGGAATCTAAGTGTCTCCTTTGGCACTTTCTCTTTTGGGGAACCTCCCCAGTGAGATGTCCTGGGGAAGTGTCGAGGAGATGGCAATACCCTGGATGGGCAAGTCTGGAGGGTTTGGACGGTTGTCCCTGTGGAATCACGTCAAGGCGCAGACACAGATAAAATGTCAGAGGAAGACAAGGGGGAGGGACAGACCATCTGTCCTGCCAAAGCAGAGAGCATGCTCTCCACTACTTCAAAACCAGACTGTCTTGGGGGAGAAGGAAGGTGATGGAGCGGAAGAAACACGCTTTCTGCCCTACTGGCTCCAACTGCCCTGAAGGCAACCTACTTGAAGCAGAGGTCGGAGTCAAGTTGCCCAGGGACAAGGCTCTGAGGTGAGGAAATGGCTCTGAAAACTTTGGAGTCAACTCCAACACCTCGGATCTGAGCGGGATACTTCGGCTCAGACAAGCACTCAGCTTCGAACTTGTCAGAGCTAGGTTGCTCAGAGAAATCCGCTGAACACCACTGTCTTCGGATCAGATACAGACAGTCTCAGCAAATTCAGATCCAAGGACTCCGAAATTAAGTGCTGAATTGGAGGGGTAGAGCTGGCTGAGGCTTCCTGAACCTGAAGGGGTAGGAGACTAGCATGGCTGTGGCTACTCTGGCTTGGAAATGCACTACTCACTCTAGCTCTCTTTCTGCAGTGGCTTTACTTGGACTTACAAATTTTACTGAATTTTCCATTGTGGGGAGGTGTTACGATTGTTTTGCTTTGCTGAATCTTCTGGAATCTGGCTCACCTTGTGAGTGGTTTGCAGGGCAGATGTCTGCAGGCCCTGTGAGGCCTGACTAACTGAAAGAACTGGGAACACTGCCGAAGATTCATCCAGACTGCTGCAGTTGCTTTGTCTCTCAAACAAGAACAATCAAGTGAGAAAGCGTAGGAGATGCGACAGACCTAGGAAAAGGGGCAACAGAGCTGGTATTAGCATCAGATTAAGAAAAGATCCAGTAAGGCTTGCAATTCCTTTTATGCTGCTGGCTAAAGCAAGATCTCTGGATAACAAAATGGACTTCATTAGGCTAGACATTAACACAACAGTAAGGTAAGAAAAGATTAGTTGTGCAGAATCTTACCCATAACCTTCTCTTCCATTTGCAGTATTCTTGTTGTGGGATTTTCCACCTCAGGCAACCCGTATGTCGGCTCCTATACAAAAGCTTCAGCTTGGCTGTTGCAGCTGCATGGCATGTCACACCTAGGATCATAAACCAGGGTCCTTAAATGTGACGTCTCCACGCACAGACCTCAGAACTTGAAAGCCCATCAAGAGAGAATGCCAGTGTTGTCTGGTATAGGGCAATAGGGCCCTTATGTAGTTTTCATAAGCCCCCAGTGCAGAGTATAGGGTACCAAGGAGGCTAAGCGTATGCTATACTGGGTAAAAGAAAAGGCGGTTTTGGTGGGAGGGAAGGAATACTGCAACATGGAAGAGCGGGAAATCTATGGTTAAGGTAAGATTTTGCACAACTATTCAATGTCCTCCTATTCCTATGTTGCAATATTCTTGTTGTGGGAGAGTACCACAGCTTAGCTGGAAGGAAGGGTGACGGAAGAAGAGGCTGATTCTAATAATGCCTGTAGGATTGCACCGGCAAATCCTGCTCATGCTCTGGAGACTATATCTAGTTTGTAACGTTTGATGAAAATTTGTATGGTGTACCATGTGGCTGCTTCCATAGTGGAAGCAGTGTCCAGGCCTTTGATGAAGGCTTTGGAGGCTGCCATAGCTCTGGTGGAGTGAGCTTTTACTTCCAGTGGGAGTTGTTTGCCATGGTGAGAGTAACAGAAGTGAATGGCCTTTCTGATCCAACAGGCGATGGGTTTGTTTGGAGACTGCCTTGTCCATGGCCCTGGGGTGGTAAGAAACAGAGTTAAGTGGATTTCCTAATGGATTTTGTTTTGTCTAGGTAAAATCTCAACTGTCTGTGTACATCCAGGGAGTGAAGTATCCGCTCCCCTTCATTGGTGGGAGAGGGGTAGAAAGGGGGCAGGTGAATAGACTGGTTTATTGACAAATTGTTGACCACCTTAGGCAGGAAAGAGGGGTTAGTTCTTAGTGTTACCCTGTCCTTATGGAAAGTAGTGTAAAGGGGGGCAGGCCATTAAGGCCTGTAGTTCTGACACCCTTCTGGCTGAAGTTATGGCCACTAGCAGAATTGTTTTCCATGTACACATCTGAAGGGCAGCCGCCCCAGCAGTTTCAAACGGGTGCTGGGTTAGCTTTTCCAGAATGAAGTTCAGGTCCCAGGGTGGTGGGATGGGGTTTCTTGGTGGCCTTATGTGCAGTACCTCTTTTAAGAAAAGCTCAACATCGAGCCTGGCTAGCAAGGGGGGGGGGGGTGTTCTATTTTACATTTGTTTACCAGGAAAGTCCAACTGGATATATGTCCATTTTCAGCGGAAGCCCGGGGGAAAAACCTCCAGAAAGCAAAGTATAAATATATGAGGAACAATAGAAACATTTAGGAACAGGTATAAAAAGACGTTATGTACCTACCATAATGTTCCATGTTAGTTGTCTTCTTCTCGCATTCTTTCTTGCTGGTTGGGTTCAGAGCCAATCCTCGGCTCCAACTCGGCCACCTTCAAAAGCTCGAGAGCTGCTTACTGGCCAGTGGCCCCCCTATATCCCATGATGCCTGGCGCTAGATACCCAGATCTAGTTTGGTAAGTCTAACTGCAGACATAATAATAAAGGAATCCTATCCTAGAATGCATAAATCCTACTGGAGAGACTACTAGTCAGAAAGGAATAGCCAGAGAAGACTCAGCCAGTGAAAAAAATCAAGAAGAACTCTTCTCGGTCCACTAGGATAAGGGGATGGAGGGTGGGACGCAAGAAAGAAGGCGAGAAGAAAACAACTAACATGGAACATTATGGAAGGTACATAACTTCTTGATGTTGAGTTGTCTATCTCGCCTTCATTCTTAATGGTTGGGACAGCGTCCCTAGCACCTAAAATCCTGGGTGGCTCATCGGAAATAACTCTTCAGAACAGTGGAACTAAAATCGGCTCTGCTCCTGGAAACCAAATCCAACTTGTAATACGAAATGAAGGTATGTGGGTTGGCCCATGTAGCCGTAGCACAAACAGATTCCATGGGCAACCTAGCCTGAAAGGCCAACGAAGTAGCTAAAGCTCTGGTGGAGTGACCTTTTGGTTTAACTGTCAATTTTTTATTCCTGAGTTGATATACGAATGTGATGATAGAAGTCAACCACCTGGATAAGGTTATCTTGGAGACGGGAAGACCTTGCTTACCTACTGCATAAGACAGGAAAAGTTGATCTGATTTTCTAATGTCTTTGGTTCTATGCAAATAAAAGTGTAGCTGCCTGTGAACATCTAACTGATGCAACTTATATTCCGCCCTGTTGGAGTGGTTAGGGAAAAACACAGGAAGGTCTATGGACTGATTCAAGTTACTCTCTGAAGAGACCTTAGGAAGTAAGGACGGATTAATCCTAACAGCAACCCTGTCATTGTGGAACACGAGGTAAGGGGGATGGATAGAAAGAGTCTGTAGTTCCGAAACTCTTCTGGCTGAAGTAATAGCTAGCAGAAAAAGGGTTTTCCAAGATAAGCACTTCAATGAACAAGAAGCTGCAGGTTCGAAAGGGGGCAAAATTAGAGAAGCTAAAATCAAATTTAGATCCCACAGTGGTGGAGGATCTCTCACTGGGGGCCTGAGCAGAGTGGTTCCTTTGAGAAAGGCTTTACACAGCTTATGAGACGTATTGTTTATCGACAGGCCAATGTGAAAATTTGAAATTGCAGCTAACTGAACTCTAATTGTAGCGGAAGCGGACCCAACATGGAAGAGTTCCGCAAGAAATTCCAAAATGTAGTGTACAGGGGCTGAAAAGGGGTCTATACTTTTAGCCTCTGCCCAGGAAGAAAAACGTTTCCACTTACTAGTGTAAGTTTTTCTGGTCGTAGACTTGTGTGATGACAAAATGATTTCGCGCACAGAAGGGGAGATATCTGGAAGCCTGGCTAAAGTTGGAAGTGAAGCAACCAAGCCGTGAGCTGGAGTGTGTGTAGGAATTGGTGCAGCCCACCCGACTGATGAATCAGGAGGTCTGGAACTAGGTCTAGAGTCCAAGGCTGCTTGAGAAGATAACGATGCAGGAACGAGAACCATATTTGTCGAGGCCAGTAAGGAGCAATGAGGATCATTTTGCAACCCAATATGGTAGCTTTCTGAATTAGCTTCGGAATTAGGGGAAAAGGTGAGGCCAATCGTGGACTAGAGCGTCTCTGGGGGAATGCCCGGAAGTGGAAGGAGACAGAAGAAATTGCTGCACTTGCTGTTGAAGGGAGTTGCAAAAAGGTCGCAGCAAGGTTGACCCCATTTGCGGAAGATTTGGTCCGCAACTACCTGGTTCAGAGACCACTCGTAAGGCATGAGAATTGCTCTGCTCAGTCTGCTATTATGTTGGACCTCCCAGGGATGTGCGTTGCAATCAGAAACCATTGGGAAGGGATCGTCCACTGCCAGAGTCCGAGTGCTTCTCGACATAGGGGGGTAGGACCTGGTTCCGTCCTGCTTGTTGATGTACCACATTACAGACATATTGTCTGTTTGAATTGCAATGGTCCCGGCAGGAAGAGAGTCCTGAAGAGCCTGCAACGCTAAGAGCATGGCCCTCCTCTCCAAGACATTTATATGCAGATGGTACCCATGAGGTTGCCAGGTGCCTTGGACTGTTCTGCCCTGATAATGCCCCCCCCCCCCACCTGATCAGGGAGGCGTCCATGGTCACCGTAGCAACTGGAGGGGGGTGAACAAATGGTCTGCGGTGGAGCACTGATGTGGAGACCATCCATCACGCAAGGTGCTTCTTGCATGCTTGAGTGATCATAATCATGTAAGACATGGGAAGTTGCTGGAAGGACCATTGGGTGAAAAGAAGCCACTGGAGAATCCTCATGTGAAAACGAGCTAGAGGGACAAGTATGATCGCTGCTACCATGAGACCCAGAGTTTGAAAGACAAACCTCGCTTGAATTCTTTTGCATGCTAATAAAACCTTCACATGCTGACGAATCACTAACACCCTGTCTGGTGGAAGGCTTGCTAACATGTCTTTGGTATTTAAATTTGCACCTATAAAGGTGATAGAGTGACAAGGCGACAATGCAGACTTTTTGAAATTTATTGTGATACCCAGCCTGGAGCAAGTGTCGATAGTGCAGTCTCTGGCTCGCAGAAGATGATGTCTGGTGGTAGCAGTGAGGAGCCAGTCATCGAGATATGGAAACACCTGGAATCCTTGCCGTCTCAGGTAAGCGGTAACTACTGCCATACATTTGATAAGCACCCTGGGGACTGTGGTGAGACCAAAGGGCAGAGCTCTGAACTGATAATGGCTGGCTCCCAGCCAGAAGCGAAGGAATCTTCTGGAGCGTCTGTCCATTTTGACGTGGTAGTACACATCCTGAAGATCTATAGAGCACATCCAATTGTCCTGACCCAGGAAGGGCAAAATGGATTGTAGCGTGACCATCCGGAACTTCGTTCTTTGTACAGACCTGTTCAGTCTGCTGAGATCCAGAATGGGTCTCCAGTCCCCTGTCTTTTTTGGTACCAAAAAGAACCTTGAGTAAATTCCAGATCCTTGTTGGTCTGCTGGGACTTGCTAGATGGCCCTTTTTCTTAGTAGTTTTGAGACTTCTTGAACTGCTTGATCCCTTAGATTGGGTGGAATTTCTGGAAGGGACTTGTTTGACCTTAAGGGGTGCGAACGAAGGGAATTCTGTAGCCTCGGGATATGACGGACTGTACCCATTTGTCTTGTGTTATGTCTTGCCAGGCTCTTGGGTACAGCGATAATCTTCCCCTGACTGCCTCCAGAGGTGGGCAGCCGGCAACCCTTCAGGGATGCTGGAAGAGCTTCTCAGAGAAAGATTCTCTGCTGTCCTGATTTTGCGGACCCCCCCCTCTGCCACAAGTAGGCGTCTGTTATTGTTCCCTCCTCTGCCCCTGGATGAGAACTCACCACGTCTGCCCGGCAAGGCTCCCTGGGATTTCCGGAACCACATTTTTCCACTCTTCTGACCCTTCGGATATGGTCTGGAAGGAGTGGAAAAACTGACTCCTACAGCAGAGAGAGTCTTGCCTTCCTGCTCACACCTGGTAAGGGTATTTTTCACCTGTGATCCGAAGAGAGAGGAACCATCAAAAGGGGTGTTGGTGAAAGATGCTCTGAAAGGTTCCGCAAAGTTACATAGCCGCATCCAAGCATGCCTCCTTAGGGCCACGCCTGTGCCTGCGGCCCTAGTCGCACCATCGGCTGCATATGAAATGAGCCTCATGGAGGAGTTTACCACTGAATTACGAGTCGCCAGCTGGGAGGCTGCCTTAGCCTGGGCCCCCTCAGCTGATGGATCTTGGAGGGCATCTCCAAGCTCTTTCAGGAGATCCCTCTGAAGACGGGTAAAGTGGCACAGGTAATTCAGGGGCCGCATGGAAAATGTTGCTGAAGAGAACATCCACTTCCCATATTTGTCCATCGTCCTGGATTCCTTTGTTAGGGGGATGGACAGATGAAGTTTCAGCCAACTCCTTTGTGGCCGCCGCTACCACCATGGCATCAATGGGGACACCTTTGGTCAAGAACTGTTTGTCCTGTGCTGCAGTAATGAATTTGGCCGGTCTTCTAGGGGTCGGTTTCACTGTGTCTGGAGCCGTCCACGCCTTCGGAGCAACCACAGACATCAGTGGGTCGAAAGGCGGAGACACCCAGGAGGTGGAAGGTCGGGATCCAAACGTGTCCAGGAATACAGACTCATCCTCGGAAGGGCTTAAAGTAGTCCAGTTCCCCCGTCTGCTTAAGCATCTCAAGGATGTCTGAGAAGGAGACATCTTCAGAGGGGGATCTTGGGGACCCTTACGACTCCTCTAAGTCGGTATCCGACGTGACAGACTCGGGGGAGTCAACATGCTTCCTCTTGCATTTCCTCTTGCAAGGTGGCTCCTCTGAATGATCAGGGGAGACCTTGGAAGAGGAGGATACACCCAAAGGGGTGTCCTGGAGCACCGGATCCCCACGCTTGGGGTCTGGAAGAGGGGCAAAGGCGGACGCAGGCACCCTAGGGGGAGGAGCCGATGGGGTCGATCGTGGAACTGATTCAGGGGCTAGTACACCAACTCGAAGGCGTCCCTTCTCGGATGCAGAAAGGGCTCCGGTTCCGAAGAAACCAGACCCCTCCCTGCACCAAGGGGGACGGCTCCGAGGCAGTTGTGGGAGCCGAGCTCACCTGAGCCGAAGCCCCGAGGGGGAGAGCGGGGTCCGATGCCACTCGCCCCATCGGAGCAGAGGGAGTCTCGGTGCCTAGATCCCTCCAGGGAAGGTACCATGGAAGGGATCGGAGCAGACGACGGAACCAAAGGATAGGGTATTGGAGCTGACGGTTCCACGACTCAAACCCCAACAAACTCCGGCTCTCCGAGCTCATAGGAGGAGTCGGAGGAGGAATATCTACAGCTGTGGACGGAGCAGACACCTGATGAGGGGGGGGGCTGGACAACATTTTGGCTAAGGCCTGCAATTTTAACAGCCTACAGACCACTCTTTCGAAGTCATGGTCTGAAAGTCTAGAGGACCGAGAAGAGTAGGATGAGCGATGACTACGCTCAGACTGGAGCAGAGGCGACTTCGGAGCCGAACGTATCGACTCCAGAAAAGGAGACCTGGATCTTTTCCGACTCTCAGACAGCTCCGAAGAACGTGTTGGAGCTGACTGGGAGGGAGGAACATCTGTTCCAGCCGGAGCGGAGATGGATTGTATGGCTTCACCCAACGACTGCTCCGAACTGGGAGCCGAAGGTTTAGGTGGCCTGAAAGATTTCACGGGCTGAGCCTTCGCCGGTGAATCTTGGGGTTTAAGAAAGCCCCCCTCACGATCAATTTGTTTTTGCGCTCCTGCAGGACTCTTGGACTGAAAGCATGGCAGATCGAGCAAGAGTCCTGCAGGTGCACGGCACCCAGACAATAAACACAAGAAGTGTGACCATCTGTCAGAGACATCTTCTGACAGCATGAGTCAAACTTCTTGAATCCGGATGGTTTTGGATCCTTGGACATCCTGGAGGAAAAACCAAGGACAAGAAAAACGCACACAAAAAGGTTAAAGTAACTAACCACTAAAAATTACACACTACAGTTACCACAACCAAACTACAAGCACTACTACAAACAAAAAAAAAAAAGTTATGTACTCACCATAACTTTCCATCTGAGTAGGTACTTCATTTGTCTGCAACCTGTGGGTACCGGATCTGACCTCGGATCCGAGCCGGCAGCTTTACTAGCTAAAAGATCTGAGCTCCTGGCTCCTCCCCTTTACCCATAATCCCCTGCTACATGCTCCCTTTCCTCAAATCGAGTTTGCTTAATCTAACAACCAAGACCCTCGACAGAGGACCAAGTAATGCTTAAATACATGAAACAATCTCATCATGATCAGGAACCACGATAATGGTTAGGGGGCATGGAGAGGGGGGGGTCGGCTGCAGACAAATGAAGTACCTACTCAGATGGAACGTTATGGTGAGTAGATAATTTCTTTATCTGAAGTAGTTACTTCATTTGCTCTGCAACCTGTGGGACAGAGTCTCCAGCTACCTAAAACCTTGGGAGGCCCTCAAGGAAGGATATTCCGAAGCACCACGAAGCCAAAGGAAGCCCTACTCCTGGATATCATATCCAATTTATAATGAGAAATGAATGTATGGGAAGAGGACCAAGTAGCTGCTGAATATATGTCGTCCAGGGGAACCCTGGACAAGAAGGCTGCTGATGTGGCTATGGATCGGGTTGAGTGGGCATGGACTCCGATAGGAGCAGGTTTACCTGAGGCTACATACGCATGAATGATGCACTGTGAAATCCAATTTGCTAAGGTAACTTTGGTAATAGCTCTACCCAGAGCAGATTTGGCAAAACACACAAACAATTGATCAGCCTTGCGAGTATCCTTCGTCCTGTGCAAGTAAAAACGTAGTTGTCTATGTACATCCAACTTGTGTAATTTGTATTCCCCTTTGCTCTGAAAGTTGGGAAAGAACACTGGTAAATTAATCGACTGATTAATATTTGACTCCGAAGCCACCTTTGGTAAGAAGGAAGGGTTAGTCCTGAGAGACACTCTATCCCTATGAAAGATTAGATAAGGGGGTTTCATGCAAAGGGCTTGAAGTTCCAAAACCCTCCTGGCTGAAGTAATAGCAACTAGAAAGGCTGTTTTCCATGATTAGAACATTAATGGAACTGAGGCGGCAGGCTCAAAAGGTGGGCTTGTCAATGCTTGTAAAACTAAAGTTAGGTCCCATGGTGGGACCGCAGTCTTAACTGGTGGTTTCAATAGAAAAATACCCATCAAGAAGGTTTTGCATATCTTCGCAGAAGCTAAAGATCCCAGCCCATCCCCTACATGAAAATGAGAAATGGCTGCCAACTGTACTTTAACTGTAGATGCACTGGCTCCTTGATGAAAAATGTGTGACAGAAAATCAAGAACCGCCGGAATAGGGACGGTAAAGGGATCTAAGCTCTTGTCCTTAGCCCAGACAGAAAAATGCTTCCATTTACTACTGTAAATTTTTCTGGTAGCAGGCTTGTGAGCCACTACCAAAATGGCCTTTACTGGTGATGAGATGCCGGGAGTCCTTGCCATCAGTGGAACTGGATCAACCAAGCCTCGAGCTTGAGGTTTACCAGGTTCGGGGGTTGCAATCCCGCAGGATGCGAAATCAGATCCGGAATGGGATCTAAGATCCATTGAGGAACTACACTGTGAGACCGCAGAGAAGGGAACCAGATCTGGCGAGGCCAGAATGGGGCTATGAGGATAATTCTGCTCCCCAACCAATGTGCTTTCTGAATGAACTTCGTCATAAGAGCAAGGGGGGAATAAGCATAGAGGAGACCGGGTGGCCAAGCATGAACCAGAGCGTCTCTGGGGGCGAAGTATCGCGAAAAACTCGCTGCACTTTGTGTTTGACGGAGAAGCGAAAAGATCGCAGCAAGGTAGATCCCATTTGAGGAAGATCTGTTTCGCAACTGATGGTTTCAGAGACCACTCGTACAGTGTGAGGATCACGCGACTCAGTTTTTCCGGTAGAATGTTGGACCGACCCGTAATGTGCATTGCTTTCAGAAAGCGGTTGGTGGATATCGCCCACTCCCAAACTCTCATAGCCTCCCGACAAAGGGGATAAGATCTGGTCCCTCCCTGTTTATGTACCAGACTACCGGCATGTTGTCTGTTTGAACTGCAATAGTCCCTAGAGGAAGAAGGTTGTGGAGGGCTTGCAATGCCAGAAGCACCGCCCTCATCTCTAGGACACTGATATGCAAAGCGGTCTCTAAGGGGGTCCACGTGCCTTGGATGGTTCTGCCCAAAGAATGCCCCCCACCCGAGGTGAGAAGCATCCGTGGTCAACGTGGCTTGGGGCAGAGGCATCACAAAGGGTCTCCCTTCCCGCAGCTCCCGTTAGCGAAGCCATCAGAGGAGGGAGTCCCTGCAAGCCCTGCTCAGGGGAACAGGGGTGTTCAACGGATGTAGCAACAGAGATCATTGGACTTGAAGTGTCCATTGCAGAATCCTCATTCGTAGACGCGCGTGTAGGCAAAGACTGATTGTCGCCGCCATAGAGCCTAGTGCTCTCAGGACTAACTCTGCCGATGGAGCCAGGTTCTGAAGGAAGGCTATAACCTGACATGACAAACTATTCACCCTGTCTGAAGTTAGTAGGGCCCGAGAGAGGCGAGTGTCCAATTTGGCCCCTATAAATTCCAGAACCTGCACAGGATGAAGAAAGGACTTTTGAAGGTTTACCGAAATGCCCAAACTCTGGGCAAGAGTTAGAGCATAATCCCTGGCAACACACAGTTGATGCCTGTTGGAGGCAGTGAGGAGCCAGTCGTCCAGGTATGGAAAGACCTGAATGCCATGGAGTCTCAGGTTGTCTGCAACCACTGCCATGACCTTGGCGAACACCCTGGGGGCTGAGGTGAGGCCTAACGGAAGAACCCTGAATTGATGACTGGCTCCCAGCCGGAAGCAGAGAAACCTCCTGATAGTCTGTCCATCAAAATGTGGTAGTACGCATCCTTGAGGTCTATGGAGCACATCCAGTCATTCTCCAAAAGGAGGGGGAGAATTGATTGAAGAGTGACCATCCGGAATTTCTCTTTGGGAATGAACAGGTTCAGGGAAGAAAGGTCTAGAATCTGTCTTAAGTCACCCATCTTTTTTGGCACTAAAAAGAACCTGGAGTAATTGCCCAATCCAAACTGGTCTGGGGGGACGTGCTGGATGGCTCTTTTTTCTAGCAGCTTTGAAACCTCCGAAGCTGCTGCCTCCCTTTGATCAGGTGGGACATCAAGGAGGCGCTTTGTAGGAGGGGGGAAGACTTAGAAAGGGAATAGTGTAACCTCTGGATATGATTCGAAGCACCCATCGATCCGTCGTAATGGACTCCCAATTTTGGAGGTGCTCCGACAGACGCCCCCCGACTGCCTCCAGAGAGGGACAGCCGGGTAAGCCCTCAGGACTGTTGCGCGGGCCTGTCTGAGAACGGTTCTCTACACCCGAAGTTACGCAGCCCCCCTCTGCCTCTGGGCCGGCGTCCACCTTGTCCTCCTCTGCCTCTGAAGGATGAGGGGTCCGAAGCTGGGTGGGACTGCTGAGACTTCCGGAACCACATCTTCTTTTGTCCCCTTTGATTCCTGGAAAAGGATCGCTGGGGATTAGAGAAGTGGACCCCGACGGCAGACAGCGTCTTCCAGTCCTTTTCGCTTTGGACCAGCGTCTCGCGGATGGTCTTGTCAAACAGCTAAGATCCGTCAAAGAGAGTCTTAAAGGGTTCCGCAAAATCACAAAGGCGGAGCCAGGCGTGACGTCGCAAGACCCCTGCTCCGCTAGCTCTAGCGGCTACCTCCGTAGCATGGGAGAATAGCTGCATAGATGTGTTAGATATAGACTTTAGAGTGGCCATATGAGTCGAGAAAGTCCTCTTATCCTCGACCATCATGGACTCCGGTGGAGCTGCAGCGTATTCCTTTATTAGGTCTCACTGGAGTCTGATGATGTGTGTCATGTAGTTCAGCGCCCTTACAGAGAAGATGGCTGAAGCGAACATCCGCTTCCCAATGTGGTCCAACGTCCGAGATTCCTTATCCGGAGTATGGACCGAGGAACTCTCCTGTGAGAGTTCCTTCTTTGTGGCAGCCGCCACCAACATGGCATCCACAAGTGAACCCTTAGACCAGGCCTGCCTATCAGGGGGAGGGCTAAGAATTTTATCTGGCCTTCTTGGAACTGGCTCCACGGTGTCCGGCTCCTTCCACGCCCTGGTAATTAAGTCTACCAGGGAGTCAGCCGGGGAGGGCACCCAGGAGGTAGAAGGGCCTGCCTCAAACGCCACCAGAAACACGGACTCGTCCAAGGAAGGTTTTTGGGCAGACCACCCCCCTCTAATTCACAACATTTCCATGATGTCTCCAAAGGAGACATCCTCAGGGGGTGACCTTGGGGAACCTTACCCTTCATCCAAATCCGTGTCTTCCGTGAGGGACTCCAGGGAGTCCAGGTGCCTCCTTTTACACTTCCGTTTGCAAGGGACCTCCTCGGTGGGACTATCCGAGGAGGGCTCACCTACGGGGTCCTGTTCCTCTAAGGGAACTGGAGGGTCGGGGCAGGCTGTCCCAGTGGTCGGATGATGGATAGACCCAAATGCATAGGGGGGGTGGGAGGATCCTTCGCCCAGACCAGGGATCTAGAAGGTCTCGACAGAACCCTCTCCACTACCTCAAACGCCGAAGGCGAGCCGCTTTCCCCAGGCTCCGAAAGCAGCCTCCTCGGCTCCGAAGTAGGGATCGGTGTCAGAGCCGACACAGTCTGATCAGAGAGGGAAGTGTGCTCCGACTTGAACGGCGACGAAGACGCACCCACCCCTACGGATCCGACGCTCGGCTCTCGGCACCGAGAGCTAGGATCCGACACGCTCGAGGGGTACAGTCGGCGTTGAAGTTACCGGAACTATCGGCGCCAACTCCCCGGATCTGATGACTCCGAAACTCGAAAACGGGTTGGAGAAGGAGCTATCGAGTCAAAAAGAGGGGCTGCTCTCCCCCCCGGGGGGGGGGGGGGGGGGCAGGAGCACCCCCATCTGCATCTGAGTCTGCAAAAATTGACGCATCATCCGATCCATGTCCGCATCGGTCAGGCTTCTTGTAGATCTATAAGAGGTCGTCGAGGCGGCCCGGGAGGGCCGCCTTGACGACCTCGAGGGAGACCGATCCTCCTCCGGTGAGAAACAAGGCGAACGGAGCCGAGAGGGAGAGGGTCCGGAAGCCCTCATAGAGGGACTAACAACTTTAGATGGCGGGGCTGAGGGATAAGTCTCAGCCTGCCTCTTGTGGCTTCTATACTTTTCCTTTTCTTTGTGCCTCTTCTCTGGTAGAGGCAGAAGAGTCCCCTGAACCCTGAAGAGAAGAGGGAGGTTGAGTCCCAGGCAGAGTCAGGGGATCTAAAGGCACGGGGGCTGCAGTAGCAGCCTGTGCCTTAGAGGGAGAGGAAGTGGTGTCCTGTGGTAACAAACCCGCCAGGATCAACCTGTTCTTCCTATCCCTGATGGCCCAGGGGTTGAACGCTGCACATATCTGGCAGCTGGTGGACAAGTGGGCCACCCCCAGACACAAAACGCAATGAGTGTGGCCATCAGCTGGGGAAAGCTTATGGCCACACTCAGTGCATTTAGAAAAAAAACGGCTTTGGGCCCTTCAGCCATCACACTAACATACACACACTAAGGGGAGGGAAACACAAAAATGAGCTAAATTTAACACAAAAAATTTAAACAAAGGCTATCACTCGACTACTGGAGACTAAATCACTCACACTACCTAAAAATCAACTTTTCTCTGACTTTTTTGAAATACAAACTGGAAAGTTCTCACCCACGCCTTAGGAGCTATTCACTAGAAGCTTCTTTCAGCCGCGGCAAATGAGATCTGAGGAAAGGGAGCATGTAGCAGGGGATTATGGGTAAAGGGGAGGAGCCAGGAGCTCGGATCTTTTAGCTAGTAAAGCTGCTGGCTCGGATCCAAGGTCAGATCCGATATCCACAGGTTGCAGAGCAAATGAAATAACTAATTCAGATCTATAGTTAACTATCACTAACAGTGATAAAAGAATTTTTTTTGTTTTGAAGGAGATAGAGAGAAAAGGTTATCCTCTAACTTAAACGGAAAACCTTTCTGAGGTAAGGAAAGGGAAAGGGGGGGGGGGGGACGGACTCCCTAACTTAAACGAGTTTTTTGAAGAAAAGTAATCGGGATCTAGAGAAAACTAGCTACAATACAACAGTCTAATCTAACGACTAATTCTACACTAAAAACTAGCAGTTTTGACAAGAAAAATACAATAATAATAAAGTTTTATACAACCTGACCAAGTAGAACAACCTCACAAGCAGAAGCGGCAAACGAGATCTGGGTATCTAGCGCCAGGCATCATGGGATTTAGGGGGGGGGGCACAAGCCAGTAAGCAGCTCTCGAGCTTTTGAAGATGGCCGAGTTGGAGCAGAGGATTGGCTCCGAACTTAACCAGCAAGAATGAAGGCGAGATAGACAGCTTAACATTATGCCATTTTCAGTAGGGTGACAAACATGGATAAAACATAGTAGACATCAAAATGTGGCTTCAATTTCAGACAATAATACAGAGTTATGGGCTAAGACCCTTCAAGAATTCGTATACTTATTACAGTATGAGACTGAAATGCTTAGGGAGAGTTTGCAGGAACAGCAGGTGGTGATTAGTCAGGGTTTAAGCAGGGACACTGCCAATGCTGTTGGAAGTGTAGTTGGAGGCTTTTTTTGAACTGGATTAAAGAGAATTGGTGAGTAAGTCTGGCAGGTAGCATATTCCAAGTTTTGCCTAATGAACTGGTGAATAGCGAGTCCCCAGCCACATTTATGCTCTTAGTTGTTTGTACCAGCAGTTTGTCAGCAGAGCATAGTGTCCTCAGGTTGCTGTATGGTTTGATGATCTTATTTAGTGCTGGTGTTTTTTCGGGTTGATATAGTATTTTGTGGGTTATAAGTTGGTTGTATCGGAGAAGACTGGGTCACTCTAGCCATCCTAGTTGAGTTAGGTTGATACAATGGTGGGTCCTAGAGGTAGCAACTGTAGCAAATCTAGCAATATGGTTGTAACAACTAGCAGGTTTGGCAAGGGTGGCTTGGTTTAGGTTAGTGAAAGGGGGGGGGGCATAGAGGAGGGTATAGATAGTAGGTGAGACCGAGCGATAGTGGTTCTTGCAAAAGGAACGAGGAAGGGTTTGATCCTGTATAGGGAGCCCAGTTTGTTTACAGATTTGATGGCTTGATTGACATGGATATCATATTTTAGGGCTTTATCGACTGAGACACCCAAGGGTTTTGTGTCAGTATCTGGGGATATGATTTTGCCATTGTTGGAACTTATAGTAACGAATAGTGAGGAGTATTTGCAGGTGGGGGAAAAGATAAGCAGTTTAGTTTTGTTGGGGTTTAATAGAAGCTGATGGTTTGCAAACCTTTTTTCTACATCACTGAAAGTATTCTAGGTTAGGGTTATAAGCTCAGTTGAGAAGGCGGTACATATTAAAGTGGAGTCGTCCGCATACTGGATGCAGGTGGCCTTGCGAGTGATGGTGGGGAGGTCACTGATAAAAACTGAGAAGAGTAGTATTCCTAGTATGGAGTCTTGGGAGACTTCTACAGTAATGGGTAGATGTGTGGATAGGGTATTCTGCCATAAAACTGCTGGTTGTCTCAGACATGTAAGACTAGAACCATTTAATGTAGCTATTTACTGACAGTCTTCAGGGTGTGGAGAAGCAGTTGGTGATTGATCATATGAAAGGCCTTAGAGAGATCTAGGAAGAGAGCGGTTTATTATTATTTCGATTGGTGTTGATAGAGTTAGAGAAGGATAGGAGGGCTGATGTGGTGTGGCCTAAAACCATGCTGAGAGTTGGCCAGTAGTTTATTTTGTGTGAGATAGTGCATTAATTGGTTGTGGACGCACTTTTCCATAATGCTGGCCAGTGGTGACAGTATGGCTATTGGTCGGAAGTTTGAGAGGTCTAAAGAATTCCCTCCTTTATGAAGAGGAATGACATGGGAAACCTTCCAGAGAGAGGGGATAGTGGCTTCAGTCAAGGTGCGGGATTGAGCTGGACTTGTTGAATCCACCAGCAGACTTCCGCCTTTAGGCAGGGTAAGGGTGTGATTTCTTGTTCCAGGGGATGCTGGTGTTGGGACCAAATGTTTTTTGGATATCACTGCAGCTTTCGCATATGCAATCTGGCTCGTGGAAGCATAGGGATGGTGGCTGCCATTATGGCTAGGGTCCTTAGGAACTGCCTTGCAGTGATTACATAGGTCTGCAGCAGGCCTATGAAATGGGAAGTCAGGGAACAGACTGTCTTGGTGTAGAAAAGCTTTCATTAGATCTGTCCTGATTCTTCAACCCATAAATATCTTGTCCTGCTCTGGGGTCAGGGAAGACTTTTGGAGGTTGAGGGTAAACCCCAGATTTTGTAGAAGGGGCATGGTGTATAGCAGATCAGCAGAAAGGGTTTCTTTGCAGTCTGTGAAGATCAGGATGTCATTGAGGTAGGGATAAATCTGCATTCCCTGTATTCTGCAATGGGCAATGGCAGGGACCAGGCATTTTAACACACTGGGGGGCAGTAAACAGAAGAAAGGGCAAAGCAGTAAACTGGAAGTGAGAAGAGTCCAGAGAAACATTTTCTGTGGGAGGGTAATATTGGAATGCAAGTAAGTTTCCTTTAGATCCAATGTGGCCATGAAAGCCTTGGAAGGTATGCAGGAGGCTTGGGAGTGACAGCTTTCTGAAGGTGGGCACTTTTAAGAATAGATTTAAGAAGTAAAGGTCTAGAATAGGTCTCCATGGTTCATCCTTTTTGGGGACCAGGAACATTCAAGAGTAGAAGTCTTTTCCTTACTGTCCTGAGGGAACAGGTTCTATGGTACGCATGTTAAGGTGGTCTGTCAGGACTTGCGGCAAAAGAGGTTTGACTTCTGGGGGAAAGGGAATGGCTCTTAGTGGTGGGTCTTTCCTTCCAGGAGAGGAAGTATCCTTTTTGGATGATGGCCAAGACCCATCTGTCTGTGGTGATGGTTTTTCAAAAGGGCAGGCAGTGAGACAGACAGGCAGAGAGGGGTAGGGGGCGCAAGGCAGTCATGCATTGTTGGGGCCTCCTCTGTCTTGAGAAGGCTGCCTAGGGGAAGGCTGAGGGGCAAGCTGTCCTGGAAGTGGTTGGTCTTCTGGTACCTCTTATAGGTCTGGAAGACGCAGATCCAGCAGGTGCTGGGTTATGTCTGACAAAAGTGGCCTTGGCCGGTTTAGTTCCTGTAGTATTTGGGGATGGGGGACACCTTTTCTTGTTGATTTTTGAACAGATCTGCAGATTGTTTTCCAAAGAGGAAATTGGGGTCCAGGAGGGCTTCCAAGATCTTAGACTTTCCTCTAAGTGTTGAAGTCTAAGCCACGAATATCTGAGAACCGAGGCAGATGCTGCAAAGCGAGCAGAAACTTCTGCAGTATCATAGCTGCATCTGACCAAATGTCTGGCTACTTGGGCAGCCAGAGAAAGTTTAGAAGAGATGTCAGCTTTAGTGGGGCAGTCAGGACTATTGGCTAGAAAGGTGGCAGCTTCAGAGACCAGGTCAAATGTATATTTTGTCATGCAAGTCTGACAGTTGATGGCTCTAAATGCCAATGTGGAAGAGGTATAGACCTTACCAAACCTATCCACAGATTTGCTGTCTTTGTCAGTGGGCAAGAGTGTGGCAGACTGAATGAGTCTGGACTGTTTATCCGGATATGTGGCAATCACAGCTGGGTCTGCCGAGGGGGGTTTGACTAGGAATTTTTGGCCATCAGGCACACTGTGTAAGCAGTCTGGGGCATTTAGAAGCATGTGGCGGAGAGTCTGCTGTCTAAGATGCAGAGGTAAAAGCATCCAATTAAGGTGGGATAGCAGAAGGTGAAGGGGATTCTACCTGTAACAGTTCAAAGTACCTTCGCTGGGTTTCAGACATTTGAGAGGTGTCCCATTTGAAATATTCTTTCATTTTGGTAATAGTTTTACCAAAGGTAATATCCTCTGGAGAAGAGTCTCCCTCAAAAGATTCATCTGGGGAGTAGAACTCCTGAGGAGAAGCAATTTGGGAGGTGTGAGACAGATTCCTCAGAGAAGGAGTAATAAGTGTCTTGCTCTTCTTCCCTGTCCTGACAGTTTGGAGGGGGGAAGAGAAGCAGCAAAAGCAGGTCTAGGGTTCAACAGTGGCAGAGTAGAGGGAAATGAGGCTGAAGGCCTAAGAGCCATAAAGGCCTGCATCAAGGAGGAACTGAAGGACTGCCAGTCAGGTGAGCCTTCTTTAGTCATGGTCAAATGTTTGGTCTTTTGTTTCCTTTTGGATGGTGTGGATTTAGGCCTGGAATCAGATGCCGATGTAACAGTAGTAGCTTCCAGAGAAGTGATCCCGATTGGAGGCTCTGCTAGGTCTGGTTCCCCCTCGACCTAGACGGTAGTCGGGGTCTGTGCTGGCTCTACAGACGTGCCGGTCATGGGCTGCAAAGCGGCTTCCACAAAAGTCACCAATGAAATAGACGGTTCTTCCGAGCTCCCCTCAACTCCTAAATCGGAAAATGGCTGAGCAGCTGGTAGTGGAGCAGCAGACGAAGAGGGCCTATGAAACTTGGCCTTCTTACGTGGAGGTTCTGTCGAAGCCTCTGAGGTGGGATCCATACTAAGGGCTAACTGTTTAAGCCATTGGTTTTCCAAATAAAGATTAAGAGTGGCCAGATGGCTGCGCAAGGTCTTGGGTACAAATAATTAGCAAATGTAGCAGGCATTGTGGTCGTGCTCCCGACCAAAGCAAAAACACACAGTGGTCGTGCGAGAATTTATGGGGAATCTGGTGCCCGCATTGGCATTTTCCCTTTTTTGCTGAAATCAGCTATGGCTAGCTACACCAAACCAAGCTTTACCAAGATAATAGAAGAAAAAAAAACCCAATGGAGAACTTAGTTTTTTAGACATTTGCGTTGAAGGAGAGAAGCACACGATGCGTCGGTCTGTGGCTGAAAAGTTGTGTGTGCAGACGTCACATTTAAAGACCCTGGTTTATGGGTCTATACGGGATGTCCTACACAGCTGCAACAGCCAAGCTGAACCTTTTGTATAGGAGCAGACATACGGGTCCGCCTAAGGCGGAAAACCCCACAAGAATACTGCAACATAGAAACAGGATATCAGCTGTATTCACTGTGACTTGGCTGAATTCAAACATCAGTGACGAAGCTGTTGGGTTAGACAAATTCTCATCATTCAGAGCAGACAGGTTACAGGCACTCAGTGGTAAAACTAAAGGTGGGGGAGTCTGTATATGGATCAATGACAGCTGGTGTGAAAACAATTATCTTACTAGCCATTGGTCAGCTGACAATGAAAACCTTACAACTTAAATGTTGTTCATTCTATCTGCCCAGAAAGTTTTCAACTATCTTTATAACTGCAGTTTATATACCTCAGAGTGCAAACACTAATGAGGCACTCACCAGTCTGTACCAGTTAGCCTGTGATCTAAAAACAAGAACCCAGAATGTGCCAACATTTTAGCTGGGGATTTCAATCAGACCAAATTTAAAACTGTGCTACCAAACTACCAGCAGTATGTAAACTTCTCTACAAGAGGTGATAACACACTTTATCAAGTGTACTCAAATATCAAACAGGCATTCAACGCAGTCCCCCACCCCCATCTTGGTAGCTCAAACCACATTTCCATCCTGCTCATCCCCATCAACAAACCAAGGCTAGTAAGGGAAAAACCTTTCAAGAAGCAAATAAGGATCTGGCCTGAAACAGCTGTTTCAACTCTGCAAGACTGCTTTGAAAGCACTGACTGGAATCTATTTAATAAGGCTGCCACCACAGATCAATGTATTCATTTGGATGAGTATACTGAAACGGTTGTGGGATGCATCACAAAATGTTTTGAAGATGTCACCACCCTGGAAGATGTAACCATCAGAGTCAATCAAAAACACTGCCTCTCCAGTGAGGTATACGAATAACTGTGTGTGTGTAATTCTGCCTTTAAGGCCGGAGACAGACGCTTTGAAAAAGGACAGGGACAACTTGAACAAAGGTGTGAGAGCAGCAAAATGGGCCTACAGTCTGAAAATAGATACCCCTCACTAACCAGAAAGATCCCAGGCAGCTGTAGAGAGGGATCCAAAACATCACAGACTATAAACCACCATCCACGTGTTGAGATAATCCAGACTTTTTAAACAAGCTAAATATCTACTTCAGTACATTCGAGGGATAAAAAACTCACCAAAGAGACTCCCCACCAATGCAGATGCCACATCACTATGCCTCAAGTTGGAAAAGGTACACAGGAACCTATGTAGGAATCAACCAGGCAAAGCATCCGGTCCGGAAATGATCCCAGGAAACTACTTTAAACTGTGTTGATTAGGTGGCACCAGTCTTCAAAGACATTTTCAATACATCTCTCAGCCAGGAAAAAGTGCCCAAATGCTTCAAGACCACCACCATCCCTCTGCCCAAGAAACCATCTTCAGCATTATTAAATGATTACTGGCCAATTGCACTTACCTCAGTGAAGAAGTGTTTCTAAATAATGGTCAGGGATCACATAACATCCCTCCTACCTGCTACATTTGATCCTTTACAATGTGTGCACAGGCCAAATCAGTCTACTGTGGATGCCATAGCATTAACATTTCATCACATCTTGGACCACCTGGAAAATAAGGACTGTTACGTATGCATGCTGTTCATACACTTCAGCTCTGCCTTCAATACGGTAATCCCACAGCAACTGCTGTCTAAGATGACTAACCTAGGCATATAAAACAAAATAAGCAACTGGATCCTTAACTTCCTGACTGAAAAGTCACAAATAGTTCAAGTCTGAAAACATCACAAACAGCATCGCCCTAAACACTGGTGTTTCCACAAGGTTGTGTACTCTGTCTACTACTTTCCACAATTCTAACACATGATTGCACAGCTACACATCAGTCAAACAGAATCATCAAATGTGCAGATGACATCACAGTAATAGGCCTCATCAAGGACGACGATGAGGGGGCTTACAGGGAGGTGAACCAACTTGTTCACTGCTGCAGTGACAACTTAGCTCTAAATGTCGGGAAAACCAAGGAAATCATCGATTTTAGGAAGGAAAATAAGCCACACACCCCTCCCATCACCAATGGTGCTGCAGTGGAGAGAGTAAATAGCACCAAATTCCTGGGGTACAAATCTTGTAAGACCTAAGTTGGGCCACAAAAAAACTTCCTACCTTAGAGAGAGCCCAATAATGTCTCCACTTCCTTAGGAGACTATGTACAGCTAACCTCCCCCCACAGGTCCTACTTACCTTCTACAGAGCGACGACAGAGTGACTGACACACATCGTTGTCTGGAATAGAAATTGCTCTCAAGCTGATTGGAAGACAATGGATAAGATAATTAAAAAGGCCACAAAAATCATTGGGTCCAACCTTCAGTCCCTAACAGCACATATATTCAAATATATGCTATGGCAGAGTCTGAAAATTATTGAGGGATATACACCATCTGGGCTTATGGACTGTTCAATCTTCTGCCAACAATGAAGCTCTACAAAAGTATTAGATGCAGGACATCCAGATCCCATAACAGCTTCTTCCCATACGCTATCAGACTGCTGAACAAACCCATAGCCTAATCCGCTAAATGGCTACAAAAAAGTTATGTACTCATGATAACGTTCCATCCGACTTCTTGATTCTCATTTGTTTTCAACCTGTGGGACTCTGATCCGGCACGGATCCGACTCAAGTCGCATACTCTAGCATCGGATCCAAGCTCCTCCCTTGCCCATAATGCCCCTGTCTCCCTCCTCCCACTCAGCTCTAGTTTGCTGCAGAACAGCAGCAACACAACCTAGACCATATGCCTAAAAACAGACATCACCACAAAACATATATAGAAAGAAAAATTGGCCAGAACAGAGGGGCTATGCCTCTTCCATATGGTCTACTACTCAAGCCCACACAAGGCAGGGGGAAGGAGGCAGGGATGGTTGAAGACAAATGAACAGCAACAACTCCAATGGAACGTTATGGTGAGTACATAACTTTATCTTGTCGTTTTAATTTTGTCTTCATCCTATGGGACAGAGTCCCCAGCTATCAATGAAGCCTGGGAGGTCCTCATGGAAGGATGTTCCAGAGCACGGCTGAGCCAAAGGATGCCCTGCTCCTGGAAAGAAGGTCCAATTTATAATGGGAGATAAACTTGTACAATGACACCCAGGTAGCTGCTGAGCAGATATAATCTAATGAAACTCTGGTCCACAAAGTCGTGGAAGTAGCAACAGACTTGGTGGAATGTGCCCAAACATGCCCTGGTTGAGATAACCCTCTAGCTTGATAGGTCAGCGAAGTGCACTCAGAAATCTATCTAGCAATAGTAACCTTAAAGATAGCCTTTACGAAGAAGGGTTTAGAAAAAGAAAAAGTTCAGACTTACAAAAAGATTTTGTTCTATGCAAACAGAAATGCAGCTGCCTGTGATCATCAAGCAAGTGAAATTTGTACTTCCTTTATTCTGGAAATTTGGAATAAAAACTGTGAGACTGATGACCTGGTTAATATTGGACTCTGATGCCACTTAAGGAAGGAATGATGGATTTGTCCGTAGGGATACCCTGTCTTTATGAAATACCATATAAGGGGACTTGACAGATGAGGCTTGGATCTCCGAAATTCTCTTGGCTGAGGTAACTGGTTACGGTTGAGTTGCAGTTCCTGTCTTGGAAGACTGCTTTTTTGGTTGCACTGATTTGAAAGGGGAGAGAAACCAGTTTGCAGCACTCACTCAAGGTGAGATCCCAAGGGGGCATTGGGTCTTTAACCGGAGGCCCAAGGAGAATGGTACCTTCCAAAAAGGCCTTACAAAACTTGGATGACGCCAAAGAAGCCGAATTCTCACCTATGTGAAAATTAGAGATTGCTGCCAATTGTACCCTTACTGTAAAAAAAAAACTAGTGCCATGATTAAAAATATCTGCCAAAAACTGCAAAATAGCAGGAAATGGAGCAGTAAAAGGATCCAAATCACGCTGAGGAGCCAGATCGAGAAACGCTTCCACTTACTCGAGTAAACCTTCCTGGAAGAAGATTTGTTAGCCGCTACCAATATCTTCTTAATGGGAGAAGTCAGTCTGGGTTGTCCTAACTATTCAAGGGAAGTGGAGCAGCCAATTCATGAGCTTCAGGCTGACCAAATCAGGGTGAGGGATCCCTGATGGATGTGTAATCAGATCCTGAACTGGATCTAGCCTCCAAAGAGAACACACTGCATGCGATAACAGACAGGGGAACCAAACTTGGTGAGGCCAGAAAGGGGCAATGAGGATCACTGAACTCTCCAGCCGTCTAGCTTTCTGAATGAACTTTGATATCAGAACCATCGAAGGGTAGGCATATAGTAAACCAGAGGGCCAAGCATGAACTAGAGCATCTCTGGTGGGCTCCCCCGGATGGGGTTTCAGAGTGAAATACTCGCTGTACTCAGTGGAAGGAAAGGCGAAGAGATCGCAGCAAGACTGACCCCCACTTTAGAAAGATCTGCTCCACTACTGAAGGATTCAGAAGCCACTCATAAACCATCAGAATAGACCTGCTGAGCCTGTCCACTAGTAGGTTGGACCTCCCCATAATGTGCATTGCCACCAGAAAACCGCTGAATATCGCCCACTCCCACAATCTCATGGCTTTACGACAAAGGGCTTAAGATCATGAGCCCCCCCCCCCCCCCCGGTTTGTTGATGTACCAGACTACTGACGTATTGTCCGCCTGAATGGCAATAGTCCCTTGAAGAAGATAGGCATATAGAACTTGCAACGCCAAAAGCACTGCCCTCACCTCTAAGACTGTCCTTCGTATGTAATGCCCCCTCCACTCCAGCAGGGAGGAGTCCATGGTTACCCTGATCGCAGGGGAGGGAAGAATGAATGGACAACTCAGGAGGACCACCGGGGATTGAAGACACCAAAGGAGAGAATCCTTGCAAACTCAAAATAATCAAACCAGATGTGATGAGGGAAGGATTAGCAAGGACCACCGAACTTCGAGTCCATTCGAGGACTGTCATATGAAGGCAGGCCGTTGGAAAGAGTGATCGTGGTCACCATGGACCTCAATGCCTGAAATGAATCCATTGGCGGATATCTGGCTTGAAGGATGTAAGAAAACGTCGGAGAGTCTGTCTAGAGGAAGAATCACCTTGCCTTGGATAGTGTCTATACAAGCCCAATGAAGTCGAGAACCTGCAGTGGCGCCAGTTGAGACTTGGTGAGGTTTACTGTTATGCCCAGATAGTGAGCATTCTTGAGAAAATCATCCCTGGTCTGACACAGTCAATGCCTGGAGGGAGCAGAAAGGAGCCAATCGTCCAGGTAGAGGAAGACCGGAAACCTCTGCAGCCGCAGGTGAGCTGCCACTACCGCCATCAATTTGGTGAACACACTGGAGGAGGTGTAGAGCCCAAAGGTGAGGGCTCTGAACTGAAAATGACTGACTCCCAGCCAGAAGTGGAAGAACCTCCACCTGCTCATCTGGATGTGATTGTACCCGTCCTGGAGATACACAGAGCACATACAGTCGTTTATCTGTAGCATGGGCAGAATGGATTGAAGGGTGACCATCTAGAATTTTGGTCTTGGCAATTGACAGGTTCAGGGTAGAAAGATCCAGGATGGGTCTTACGTCCCATGTTTTCTTTGGTATTAAATAAATACCTGGAATAGATGCCTGAACCAGATTGTCTGTGGGGAGCTGGATGACTCGCTTTTCGAGCAGCCTGAAAATTTTTATGGCTGCTTGCTCATGGTGCACAGGTGGAACTTTTGGGAGTTGTTTGGGTGGGACTGGGAATTGAAGAAAGGGGATCTAGTATCCTCTGGATATCTGCAAAACTTAATGATGGTCAGTGATAAACCCCCCAGGCTGTTGGATGCAGATAAAGACGTCCCCTGACTACCTTCAGAGACGAGCAGTCAGGAAACCCTTCAGGGCTGCTGCGAGGGTCTGTCCAGGAAAGGATCCAAAGACCCTTGGTTCCTCAGGCCCCCTCTTCCACTAGGGCGTGTCCGTCATATCTCCCTCTGCCTCTGGGGGAAGGCAGAGTCCAGAGTGTCGTGGGAAGAGCCTTTAGATTTTTGGAATCACATCTTCTTCAACCCATGCCGATTCCTAGAGAAGGGATCGTTGCATTGTTGAGAAGCTAACCCCGACAGCAGACAAGGTCTTCCCATCTTTCTCACCCTGGACTAGGGTGTCTCAGACAGTCTTGAAAAAAAGAGTGGAACTGTCGTAGGGGGGATTTGTAAGAGACACCCTGAAGCACTCTGAAAGCACAAAGCTAAAGCCAGGCATGACGCCTCATGGCTATGCCTGTTCCAGCAGCCCTAGAGGTACCATGCATAGCATGTGATAGCAGCCTCATGGAAGTCTTAGATATTGACTTAAGGGAGGCCATACAGGAGAACACCCTTTTCACCTCTGCCGACATGGACCCTAGGGCAGATTCAGCGACCTCTTTGACCAGGTCCCTCTGCCGTCTAACATGTACCATGTAGTTCAGCGCACGTAAAGCAAACGTAGCTGAAGCACAAGCCCACTTCCCGAAAGTCCATTGTCTGAGACTCACTGTCTGGAGGATGGACTGTAGAGCTCACCTAAGCAAGCTCTTTCGTGGTGGCTGCCACAACCACCATGGCATTGAGCGGGGATCCCTTCGACCAATGCTGCCTATCTGATGGAGCGCTGAGTATTTTGGCTGGGTGCTTAGGGATGTGCTCAACTGTATCAGGTTCCCTCGTTGCCCTGGATGAAATCAAATCCACAAGGGGATTCATGGGCTTATGGGTAGACCACCACCCTCACTGGCGTAAGATTTCCATGACGTCTCCAAAGGAGACATCTTTCATGGGTTATTGGGGAGAACCCTCCACTTTCTCCAAGTCGATATCTTCCATGAGGGACTCCCGGTGGGGAGTCCCAAGTGCCTCCACTTGCACATGCGCTTCTGTGGGAGTTCCTCGGGGGGATTTCTGGGGAGGACTCAAACCTCTGAGAGCTCCAGAGTGGGAACTTCCTGGGGCGTAGTGGTAACAAGATATCCCCTAAGGGGGCAGGATATCAGACTACGACCCAGAAAAAGAGGGAGCCAGGACGGACTCCAAGGATGACGGTGTCAAGGGTCTCGAAGGTGCCAAGAGAACCCTCTCCACCACATCGAAAGCAGAGGGCACCCCAAATCCCCAAAGTGAGGGTGATCTGGACCGGATCCACTGCCCTCTGCACCGAGGGGGGAGCCAGAGCAGACACTCCAATTGGAAGAGCAGACTCAGATAACCCCCAAGTCAATGCCATCCTCTCGGATCTGATGCCAAGGTTACGGCTCAGAGTCGGTCAGCTCTGAAAACATCAGAGTCAAACCACTCAAGGCAATGGCTGGCATCAAGGTACCTGGCACTACCAATGCCAAACTCTCAGCACCAAGAAACCATGGACCCGAAGACTCTGAAACCACAGGTCGGATAAGAGAAGGAGCAATGGGAAGGAATATGGAATGCATGCGCCCAGCCTCAGAGGGGGAAGGAACAGGCAAGACTCCCATCTTAATCTGTGTCTAAATAAATCTCCGCATCATCCTGTCTACCTTGGCTTTAAAAAGGTAGAAAGAGGACTGGATGGAAGAAGCCACCGACCTGGGCCTGGAGCAGCTCCGACGGGAAGCAGACAGGGGTGACCGAACCACGGGAAATCTCCAGCTCTGGTAAAAAGTGAGGAGACTGGAGTCGAGAAGAGCCCCGGGTCAGATCTGGCCGAGACTTGGCCCAGGGCTCAGCCACAGAAAAGTGGTCAAAGGACTGTTTCCTGGGCCTGTCCTGTTCCATAAAATGAATGTTTTCCCCATCTCCGGACTTCTTCGTGGGAGGTCGAGTCCCAGAACCAGAGGCAGAGGAAGTAGTAGCCTCTGAAGGGAGGAGGCCCTTCACAATCAACTTGTTCCTCCTGTCAATCAAGGGGCAGGGACTGAAACCCGCGCAGATCAGCAGGACGACTCTAGGTGCTCTATACCCAGGCAAACAATGCAGTGTGCGACCATCAGGAGGAGGAAGCTTATGGCCATACTCCGTACACTTCCTGAAGCCTGGCTTAGATGGTTCTGCCATGGCTAGAGGAACACTACACTCTACCACACACAGAGAAAGAGAGAAAGTTAGAGTTTTTTAATGAAACCGACGCTAAGTGCACAGGGATAAGGTAGGGAAAGGTGATAAAGATGCAAGACACCCGAAGGAGGAGATGGAAAAAAGCTATCAAAAGTCGAATCTTACTTTAAATGGAGCTTAGAGTTGTACCCACACTGCTGTCTCTCACGAGTGCCAGACGAGATCCAAGGGGAGGAGGGAGACAGGGGCATTATGGGTAGGGGAGGAGCTTGGATCTGATGCTGGAGTATGTGGCAGAGTCAGATCCGTGCTGATCAGAGTCCCAAAAGTTGAAGACAAAACGAAAACAACTTCAAATCATTACTTATGTGCAACGTCACTGTTCTTTACATAACTCTCTACAACCTCACTGTATATGTCTATCTGCACTACGAAAACTGTAAGTTTACGGCATATGTTGGTGGTTTTTTACATGTGTGGCTCTATTTATAGTACTGTTTTGTTATATATCTTTATATTTCTAAGTCTGTTCCTGTTGTATTTGCTTTGTTCCTGTTGTAAAAAGCTTTCACTTTTTTTACTGCATTTTTAGTACCTTATTTTGATTTCTATTTTAGTATTTTTATATTTTTTATTTAATCTTCCTTCTGTAAACTGTCATTCTTATGGTACCTGCCTATCAAAATGTCATGCAGTGATGCACACTTTCTCCAGTGTGTTGATCTGTATGACAAAGTTTACTTTGACTTTGAATCTGCACAGAGAAACTTCATCATGCTATCCACGTCTGCTTCAGTGAGACTGCTGGAAGAACGAGATGAAGCAATAGAAGGTGACTTGGACTGCTCTCTCTCTAGTCTAGGAAGGGAGATGGGACCCTAGAAGGCACTGGAACTATAGATGGCAGATAAAGTGTGCATCACTGCCCATGTACCAACCCTGATTAAGTTATAAACTAAAAGCATATTTTGTAATTATCATAACTTGTAACTACGTCACCAAGCTCTGCTTCCAATCTGATGTCTCTTGCTTTTAATTGTGTTTGTCCATGAGAATTGTGAGTCTCTACTAGGGAACACTACTAAGCCATTGTGTATAATCAGTTTGTTTTTATAACTGTTCGTTAACTTCTGTGTAGTCTATGTAAGTTTGTCTATGTGGAGCTTTTCTCCATAGGTGTCTGCTGAAAATGGACATCTATCCAGTCGGACTATCCTGGTAAACAAATGCAAAATAAACAAACATTGGATCCGAGGAAGTACTTTATGAACCGAATAGTTGGATCCAATATCCTTTTAGGAACTGCTCTAGCAGTCGGAGCTGGATGGCTTCGGATCCAACCTTGACTTTTTGTGCAGAGGCTCAGATTAAGACAGAGTCTAAGAACCTGAGTTTTTCAGGGACTTCGAAGCATCCTTAGAAGCTGCCTGGGGGGGGGGGGGGGGGGGGGGTGTTAGCCCCAGATATGGCTTCAGATAAAGTAGCGGGCAGTAAATCTTTTAAAATAATTTTTTTAGTCCACTACAGCTCGTGGATTGAAACTTGACAAATACTGCATTCCACACTAAAATGTTCTGTACCTAAACTACAGACGCAGAAAATCATCCATGTTAGAATATGGTTAATTTGTGGCCACATTTTCTGCATTTCTTAAAACCTTTTTCAGACATGATGAAAGTGGCTAAAAAGGAAAGATGAAAGTTTTTTTTTTTTTACGGTAAGGAAGAGTGAAAAGGGTACCAACTATGACACAAAAACTGCGCAAGAGAAAGGTCAGTAAAGATGTAAGATATACATATACAGTACATATAAGCAAACTTGACCATGTCTATGTGCGAAAAGCAGCAAAAGAGATTCAAGGCATGTTAGGGTTGGGAGAAGCTCAAGAGTTTCAATTGTCCAAAAGCTACAGTAATGGCCAAGTCAGATAAGAGGTTCTGATCCAAACCCCAATGGTTTATTTATTTAGAGAGAAGGTTAATGGTTGAGGAATAAATGAAAATTAGCATCAGATGTAAAGGTTTAGGTCATGTTGTAAACATCAGGAGTATATATTTTACAATGAATGAAATTTCTGCGTTAGGTATACAATTTGGGAATAAAGATGCAAGTAAAAGGGGAAAAAAATTAGAAGTTATGTACTCACCATAACGTTCCATCTGAGTAGGTGACTTCATTTGGATGCAACCTGTGGGTATCAGATCCGACCTCGGATCCGAGCCGGCATTTCAAAAAGCTTAGGCTCCGAGCTCCTAGCTCCTCCCTCTACCCATAATCCCCTGCCAAGCCCTAACTGACCTCAGATTGAGTTTGCCTATATAATACTAGAATAAAAAGTATCTAAATAGATGCATAAACTCTTGTTGTATAAAGGTCAGGGGGATGGAGGGGGGATAGTTGCATCCAAATGAAGTCACCTACTCAGATGGAACGTTATGGTGAGTACATAACTTCTAAATCTGAAGTAGGCAGACTTCATTTGTCTGCAACCTGTGGGACAGAGTCCCCAGCTACCTAAATCTTGGGCGGCCGTCATGGAAGGATGTTCCGGAGCACCGCTGATCCAAAGGATGCTCTTCCCCTGGAAACAACATCCACCTTATAATGAGAAATGAAGGTATGAGACGAGGCCTAAGTGGCTGCCACGCAGATATCCAATGGCACTCGGGACTTAAACGCGGCTGATGTGGAAACAGCCCTTGTAGAGTGAGCAGTAACCCTTTGAGGAGCAGGCCTACCTGAAGTGTCATAAGCCTGCAGAATACAATTATCAATCAATCTCGACAGTGTGACTTTGGAAACCGCTTTGCCCATAGCAAATTTAGCAAAGGAGACGAACAGTTGATCTGATTGTCTATGACCAGCCGTTCTGTGAATGTAAAAGCGCAATTGTCTATGAACATCTAAAGAATGCAGCTTATATTCTCCTTTGTTTTTATAATTGGGGAAAAACACAGGTAAACTGATTGATTGATTAATATTAGATTCCGAAGAAACTTTTGGAAGAAAAGATGGATTGGTCCTGAGGCACACCCTATCGGGAAAAAAGGAGAGGTAAGGCGGTTTGATGCATAGAGCCTGAAGTTCCGACACTCTTCTGGCTGATGTGATGGCTACCAAGAAAGCAGTCTTCCAGGAAAGGTACTTTAGATCTGCAGAAGCTGCAGGCTCAAAAGGGGGAGCAGTAAGGGCCTGTAGAACTAAGGATAGGTCCCAAGGTGGTATAGCTTCTTTGACCGGTGGCCTCAACAGAAAAACTCCTTTAAGAAAGGTCTTGCAAATTTTCGCAGTCATGAGGGGAGCTGACTCATGACCCATATGATAATGGGAAATCGCTGCCATCTGTACCTTTACCGTGGAAGAACTAGCCCCTTGATGAAAGAGGTCTGTTAAGAAGTCCAGTACTGCAGACATAGGTGCTGAAAAAGGATCTATACTCTTCTGGACTGCCCAAATAGAAAACCTTTTCCATTTGCTCCGATAAGCCTTCCTAGTGGAAGGTTTATGAGCTGCCACTAAAATGGCCTTGACAAGTGACGAGATACTGGGAGTCCTAATCAAGGATGGAACTGGAGCAGCCAGGCTGCCAATTTCAGGGTGTGTAGATTCGGGACCGGGAGTCCTAGAGGATGGGAGATGAGATCCGGAATCGAATCTAGAATCCAGGGCGGATTCACTTTGTGAGACCATACATAAGGGAACCAGGGCTGACGAGGCCGGAACGGGGCAATGAGAATCATTCTGCTCCCCAAACTGTTGGCTTTCTGCAATAGCCTCTGCATCAGAGGTAGTGGAGGATAGGCATAAAGGAGACCGGGAGGCCAAGCATGCACCAGAGCATCTCTCGGGGATTCCCCAGGTGGGGGAAGTAGAGCAAAGAAACTGTCGCATTTGGCGTTTGAGTGAGAAGCAAAAAGATCGCAACATGGTTGCCCCCAGACGGCAAAAATCTTCTTCGCCAACAGAGGATTGAGAGACCACTCGTGCGGGGAAAGAATGGTGCGACTGAACTTGTCCGCAAGGATGTTGGATTTTCCCCGGAATGTGCGTTGCTACAAGAAAGCGTTTGGTGGAAATTGCCCATTCCCAGACTCTCATGGCCTCTTGACAAAGGGGGTAGGACCTGGTTCCTCCCTGCTTGTTGATGTACCAGACTACTGACATGTTGTCTGTCTGGATCGCAATAGTCCCCGTGGGAAGAAGGCTGTGAAGTGCTTGCAACGCTAGGAGCACCGCCCTCATCTCCAGGACATTTATATGGAACGAGGTCTCTGAGGTGTTCCACGTGCCTTGGACAATCTTGCCCGCAGAATGCCCCCCCAACTGAGGCGAGAAGCGTCCGTAGTCACCGTGGCTCGGGGGAATGCTGCACAAAAGGGTCTCCCTGCTAGAGGCTCCAGAGACTGGAGACACCAAAAAAGGGAGTCCTTGCATGCCTTGCTGACCGCTATTGGGCTGTTGAGAGAGGAGTATAGCGGGGACCACTGGACCTGTAGGGTCCATTGAAGAACCCACATGTGTAAGCGAGCATGAAGAAGAAGTGGAATAGCTGCTGCCATTGATCCCAGGGCCCTCAGGACCGAAGCTGCCGTCGGACACGGTTGTAGGACTGCTGTGATATGACACTTCAGGCTGGACAGCCTGTCTGGTGTGAGGAAGGCCCGCATTGATCTTGTGTCCAACCTTCCTCCTATGAAATCTATAAGGTGTGTGGGGTGCAGTAAAGATTTTTCCCAGTTTATGGTGATGCCCAGCCTTGGGGCTATAAGAAGGAAATAGTCCCTGGCTGAGCACAGTAGATGCCTTGATGATGCCGTCAGGAGCCAGTCGTCCAGGTACGGAAAGACCTGTAATCCCTGGAGTCTCAGGTGGGCCGCTACTACTGCTAGTACCTTGGTGAACACCCTGGGGGCAGAGGTGAGACCAAAGGGAAGGACCCTGAACTGGTAGTGGCTGGCTCCCAGCCGGAAGCGAAGGAACCTCCTGGACCGTCTGTCCATCTGAATGGGGTAGTACGCGTCCTTGAGGTCGATAGAGCACATCCAATCGTTCTCCTGCAAGAGGGGGAGTATAGATTGCAGGGTGACCATCCGGAACTTTTGCTTGGTTACTGACAGGTTCAATAGGGAAAGGTCTAAGATCGGTCTTAAGTCCCCCATTTTCTTTGGCACCAAGAAGAACCTGGAGTAAAACCCTGATCCGGTCTGATCTCGGGGGACGCGCTGGATGGCTCTTTTTCTAACAGCTGCTCGATTTCGACAGCTGCTGCCTCCCTTTGGTCGGGTGGTACATCGGGGAGGCTGCGGGATCTGAGGATCTTGCTCAGGGGAATGGTATAACCTCTGGATATCACACGAAGCACCCAATGGTCTGATGTGACTGA